>NW_025534948.1:87500-122500 GCF_020615455.1 Coregonus clupeaformis
ACGTGTGAGGGCTGAGAGAGGGAGAAAAGAGAGAGGGAGAGAGAGAAAGAAGAGGAGAGAGAGAGAGAGAGAGAGAGAGAGAGAGAGAGAGAGAGAGAGAGAGAGAGAAAGAAGAGAGAGTGAGAGAGAGAGAGAAAGAAGAGAGGGAGAGAGAGAGAGAAAGAAGAGAGAGGGAGAAAGAAGAGAGGGAGAGAGAGAGAAAGAAGAGAGGGAGAGAGAGAGAAAGAAGAGAGATAAAGAAGAGATGGAGAGATGAGAGAGAGAGAGAGAGAGAGAGAGAGAGAGAGAGAAGAGAAGAGAGAGAAAGAAGAGAGAGGGAGAGAGAGAAGAGAGAGAAAGAAGAGAGAGGGAGAGAGAGAGAAGAGAGAGAAAGAAGAGAGAGAGAAAGAAGAGAGAGAGAGAGAGAGAGAGAGAGAGAGAGAGAGAGAGAGAGAGAAAGAAAGAAGAGAGAGGGAGAGAGAGAGAGAGAAAGAAGAGAGGGAGAGAGAGAGAAAGAAGAGAGAGAGAAAGAAGAGAGAGGGAGAGAGAGAGAGAAAGAGAGAGAGAAAGAAGAGAGGGAGAGAGAGAAAGAAGAGAGGGAGAGAGAGAGAAAGAGAGAGAAAGAAGAGAGAGGGAGAGAGAGAGAGAGAAAGAGAGAGAAAGAAAGAAGAGAGAGAGAAAGAAGAGAGAGAGAGAGAGAGGGGGAGAGAGAGAGAGAAAGAGAGAGAAGAGCTCCTGACTTCTCATCTTGACAAAGTTAGGCAATTAGGGTCCTGGCCCATTAAAGGGGGAATATTCACTGTGTGATGAATTACTTTAATAAAGAGACCATGTTCCCTCTAACAGAGACAAATACCTCCACCACTGTCACCTCCTCTCCTCTCCACTCCTCACCCATCTCCTCTCTGCTCTCCTCTCCTCCTCTACCCTCCTCAACCATCTCCTCTCCTCTCTCCCCCTCCTCTCCTCTGCCTCCTCCCCTCTCCTCCCCTCTCCTCTCCTCGCCAGTCTCCTCTCCTCTCTCCTCCTCCTTTCTCTCTCCCCTCTCTTGCTCATCCCTGTAACTCTCCTCTCACTCCCCTCTCCTCTACTCCCCCATCTCCTCGCTCCTCCCTGTTTCCTCCTCTCCTCTCCTCTCCTCTGTCCTCTCCCCTCCTCTCTCCCCCTCTCCTCTCCAGTCTCTTCTCTTCTCTTCTCTTCTCTTCTCTCCTCCCTCCCCCTCTCCTCTCCCATCTCCTCTTCTCCCCTGTTTCCTCTCCTGTCTCACCCTGTCTCCCCCCCTACTCCTTGTCTCCCTACCGACTATATAAAACCATCCATACAGATCTCAGACAGCCCTTTAAAAATCATCAGTGGGATCTCTCAGTGTAACCTGTAACCCCTCGCTCCAGTTGGTCCCCAAAGCGTGCATGTCTGAGATTCTTGTAAACCATCACTATCACTCTTTGTGTGGAGAAATGTAAATTGGACTGTTAAAACGCTACTAGACTGATTAGTTTCAACACAGCCCTTTAACTGGTATTGTATTGGTCTGGTGCTTTATGGGTCCTGCTGGGTTAGGCTGGACACAAGGAGATGGTTGAGTCCCAAATGACACCCTATTCACCCTACATAGCCCTGTGGATCCTGGTCGACAGTAGTGCACTTTATAGGGAATAGGACTCCATTTGGGACATAGAGCCTACATGTGAAGAGACCCCTGGTGGCATTTCTTGCATGGGTGTCTGAGCTGTGTGCTAGTCGTTTAAAACAGACGGCTCGGTGCTTTCAACATGTCAACACCTCTCACAAAGTAGTGACGAGGTCAATCTCTCCTCTACTTTGAGCCAGGAGAGATTGACATGCATGTTATTGATGTTAGTTCTCCCATGTACATTTAAGGGCCCAGAACAGAGCCGTGCTGCTCTGTTCTGGGCCAACTGTAATTTACCTATGTCCCTCTTTGTGTCACTTGACCATATGACGGGACAGTAGTCCAGGTGTGACAAAACTAGGGCCTGTAGGACTTGTTTTGTTGATAGCGTTGTCAGGAAAACAGAGAAGCGCTTTATTATTGACAGACCTCTCCCCATCTTAGCTACCATTGCATAAATATGTTTTGACCATGACAGTTTCCAGTCCAGGGTTACTCCAAGCAGTTTAGTCTCCTCAACTTGCTCAATTTCCACATTATTCATTACAAGATTTAGTTGAGGTTTATTTTATTTTTATTTGTTATTTATCCTTTATTTAACCAGGTAAGCCAGTTGAGAACAAGTTCTGGCCAAGATAAAGCAAAGCAGTGCGATAAAAACAACAACACAGAGTTACATATGGGGTAAAACAAAACATACAGTCAAAAATACAACAGAAAATATATATACAGTGTGTGCAAATGTAGCAAGTTATGGAGGTAAGGCAATAAATAGGCTATAGTGCAAAATAATTACAATTAGTATTAACACTGGAATGCTAGATGTGCAAGAGATGATGTGCAAATAGAGATACTGGGGTGCAAAATAGCAAAATAAATAACAATATAGGGATGAGGTAGTTGGGTGGGCTAATTACAGATGGGCTGTGTACAGGTGCAGTGATCGGTAAGCTGCTCTGACAACTGATGCTTAAAGTGAGGTTTAGGGTTTAGTGAATGGTTTGTTCCCAAATACGATGCTTTTAATTCTATAAATATTTAGGACTATCGTATTACTGCCCACCCAGTCTGAAACTGCCTGCAGCTCTTTGTTAAGTGTTGCAGTGATTTCACTTGCTGTGGTAGCTGACATGTATAATGTTGAGTCATCGGCGTGCATAGACACACTGGCTTTACTCAGAGCCAGTGGCAGGTTATTGGTAAAAACATTTAAAAAAGTAAAAGGGGCCTAAACAGCTGCCCTGGGGAATGCCTGACTCTACCTGGATTAATGTTTCCATTAAAGAACACACTCTGTGTTCTGTTAGACAGGTAACTCTTTATCCACGATACAGGAGGGGGGGGGGGTGTAAAGACATAACACATAACGTTTTTTTTCCAGCAGCAGATTATTATGATCCATAATGTCAAAAGCCGCACTGAAGTCTAACAAAACAGCTGCAACAATCTTCTTATTATCAATTTCTTTCAGCCAATCATCAGTGATTTGTGTAGGTGCTATACATGTTGAGGGCCCTTCCCTGTAAGTGTGCTGATTGTTTTTTTGTTCATTTGTTTACTGTGAAATAGCGTTGTATCTGGTCAAAAGCAATTTTTTCCAAAAGTTTACTGAGGGTTGGTAACAGGCTGATTGGTCGGCTTTTTGAGCCAGTAAAGGGGGCTTTACTATTCTTGGGTAGCGGAATGACTTTTGCTTCCCTCCAGGCCTGAGGGGGCACACTTTCCTGTAGGCTTCGATTGAAGAGATGGCAAATAGGAGTGGCAATATAATCCGCTATTATCCTCAGTAATTTTCCATCCCTTGTAGTCCGACCCACGACAAATTGTTACTTTCCCATTATTCTTTATATCATTTATATTTGTTTCACAGTTTCTTCTTCTTTTTATTTAGTTTAGTCACATGATTTCTTAATTTACAGTCCGTTTGCCCATCGGCAGTGCAGCCATATTTATTTGCTATTAATTTTGCCTCGTCCCCAACCATAACATTTTTCAATTCCTCATCAATTCCCGGGGATTTGACAGTTTTTACAGTCCATTTCTTATTAATGGGTGCATGCTTATTAATAACTGGAATAAGCAATTTCATAAATGTGTCCAGTGCAGCGTCTGGTTGCTCCTCGTTACACACCACAGACCTCGTTGAACACAACAGACCTCGTTACACGCCACGGACCTCATTACACACCACAGACCTCGTTACACACCACGGACCTCGTTACACACCACAGACCTCGTTACACACCACAGACCTCGTTACACACCACAGACCTCGTTACACACCACAGACCAACACATATTCTCTACATCTTCTACATAGGAATCACTACAAAACGTATTGTATGACCTCTTATACACTATATTAGGACCAGCCTTTGGAACTTTGGTTTTCCTAGATATGGCTACTATATTGTGATCACTACAGCCGATGGATTTTGGATACTGCTTCAGAGCAGATTTCTGCAGCATTAGTAAAGATGTGATCAATACATGATTTCCTTCCTGTGCTGTTTGTAAATACCCTGGTAGGTTGACTGATAACCTGAACCAGGTTGCAGGCACCGGTTACAGTTTGAAGCTTTTTCTTGAGCTTGATGAAAGCCAGACAATTTTTAGGTCACCCAGAAAATATACCTTTCTGTTGACATCACATCAAGCATTTCACGCATATTATCCAGATACAGGGGTCCAGGAGCCATATTATCCAGATACGGAGGGGGGTCCAGGAGCCATATTATCCAGATACAGGGGGGTCCAGGAGCCATATTATCCAGATACAGGGGGGGTCCAGGAGCCATATTATCCAGATACGGGGGGGTCCAGGAGCCATATTATCCAGATACAGGGGGTCCAGGAGCCATATTATCCAGATACAGGGGGGTCCAGGAGCCATATTATCCAGATACAGGGGGGGGGTCCAGGAGCCATATTATCCAGATACAGGGGGGTCCAGGAGCCATATTATCCAGATACGGGGGGTCCAGGAGCCATATTATCCAGATACAGGGGGGTCCAGGAGCCATATTATCCAGATACAGGGGGCAGGGAATAGGGGGTCCAGGAGCCATATTATCCAGATACGCGGGGGTCCAGGAGCCATATTATCCAGATACAGGGGGGTCCAGGAGCCATATTATCCAGATACAGGGGGGTCCAGGAGCCATATTATCCAGATACGGGGGTCCAGGAGCCATGATGATTTGGATGGACTACGTCATTCCTGCAGAGCATCTTCTGATTCCAGAAGGTGTCAAAATGGATCTATGAAAGTTATGTCTGCAGAGCTACAAGATGTCTTTTCGCCAGATGCATAATGCCCAGTGGCCTGCTGAGTCTTTCACTGCCGTGGGCCTAACGACGGCACAGGGCCTGACGTAATCACAATAAAACAGGTAGAAATCCAATGGGATTACTTAAGATATGTACATTTACGTCATTTTAGCAGATGCTCTTATCCATATTATTCATACTGCCCCCCCCATGTGGGCAAACGAACCCACAACCCTGGCGTTGCAAGCGCCACGCTCTAACCAACTGAGCTACAGCCTTGTACTGCGAGTACATGGTTGTTAGTGGCTGTATCAGGTCTTGCTCTGAGTCCCCAACACATTACTAAGAAGCTCTAAGCTTTGAATAGCTGAGTGAAGAGACTTTGACTTTAGATCGTGGTTTAAAAAAGCTCTCTCTGGCCAATGTCCCCCCCGCCCCAGCATAGTGGACTGGAGAGATGTGTGGTCTGGTCTGGTGTGGGCGGTTTGGTAAAGGGAGGGAGATGGGATAGACGGGTGAGATGGGGGTGACACCAGGGTGAGGACATAGGGCATAGCGTACCATATTAGGAGATTCCTATTACAGACTCAAGAGTCCCAATCAAAGTGACACCCTTTCAGCCCTGAGATCCAAAGACTGGATCAGCCCAATGCAATCAGAGGGTGAACCAACACCCCCCCTCCTCCTCCTGTAGATGGGTTAGTCCATTAAATAGACATGAGTTCCTAATTAGTCCCTGTCCCTGTGCAGGGAGGTCAGAGGTACAGTAGCAGTCTATTCTTCTGTGTGGCAGCACCCCTCAACCCAAAATACCATTGTCTGGAATGATGGAATACGGTATCAAACATAAAACTGACCTCTGTAGCCTCGGACCTCTTCTGGGAGAGAACTTAGACTTAGAGCACAACTGTTCAATAGTTATCTGATTGCTATAACAGTACAATAGGATATCGCTATGAAAGACTGTTATGATACCACTATGATACCACCATGAAAGACTGTTATGATACCACTATGATACCACTATGAAAGACTGTTATGATACCACTATGATACCACTATGACAGACTGTTATGATACCACTATGAAAGACTGTTATGACACCACTATGATAGACTGTTATGATACTATTATGATACCACTATGAAAGACTGTTATGATACCACTATGATACCACTATGAAAGACTGTTATGATACCACTATGATACCACTATGAAAGACTGTTATGACACCACTATGATACCACTATGAAAGACTGTTATGATACTATTATGAAAGACTGTTATGATACCACTATGACAGACTGTTATGACACCACTATGACAGACTGTTATGACACCACTATGACAGACTGTTAAACTACCACTATGAAAAACTGTTATGATACCACTACGAAAGACTTATGATACCACTATTAAAGACTGTTATGACACCATTATGACACCACTATGACACCATTACGACACCACTATGACAGACTGTTATGATACCACTATGACAGACTGTTATGACACCACTATGACAGACTGTTATGATACCACTATGACAGACTGTTATGATACCACTATGACAGACTGTTATGATACCACTATGACAGACTGTTATGTCACCACTATGACAGACTGTTATGACACCACTATGACAGACTGTTATGATACCACTATGACAGACTGTTATGCAGCGCATTCTGAAATTATTCAGACCCCTTGACTTTGTCCACATTTTGTTACGTTACAGCCTTATTCTAAAATGGATTAAAAACATAAAAATCCTCATCAACCTACACACAATACCCAATAATGTCAAAGCAAAAACAGTTTTTTAGAAAATTTTGCTAATGCATCCTTTTTCCATTGATCATCCTTGAGATGTTTCTACTGTAACGATCCCGGCAGTCTGAGTCGGGTCCTGTCTGGTGACTAGTTTTTCTGTTCGTGATCTCCAGTTTCCCGAGGGTTCGGGAACGCTCCGGGGAGCTCTCTTGATTTCCGCACCTGCATCCCATCAGCAATCTGCACACCTGGTCCTGATCATCACCCTTCTTAGGCTCTGGCCTAACATCCATTCCCTGCCGGATCGTTAGCCATGAACAGTAGGTTTACCAGAGTATCAGTCTTAGAGCCTAGCGTTAGTTTTGTTGTTTTTGCACCTTGTTGGTTTGTTGCTTACTTACCCCCGTTTTGTTCCATCTGCAGTCACCCGTCCGGAACCTTCATCCAACCTCTGCCTGGTGGTCGGCGGCTGCCGACCCAGGATGGGATCAACCACTGCACCCCCAACAACTAATCAACGCCGCCCGCTCTGTTCCCTGGATTATTCAGCATCACTCTTGAATTTGTAATAAACACTCACCTTCGTTTCTACTTACCTTGTCCTGGTCTGCTTCTGGGTTCTGGCTTAGCAACTCGTGACATCTACAACTTGACTGGAGTCAAACCTGTGGTAAATTCAATTGATTGGACATGATTTGGAAAGGCACACACCTGTCTATATAAGGTCCCACAGTTGACAGTGCATGTCAGAGCAAAAACCAAGCCATGAGGTTGAAGGAATTGTCCGTAGAGCTCCGAGACAGGATTGTGTCGAGGCACGGCTCTGGGGAAGGGTACCAAAAAATATCTGCAGCATTGAAGGTCCCCAAGAACCCAGTGGCCTCCATCATTCTTAAATGGAAGAAGTTTGGAACCACCAAGACTCTTCCTAGAGCTGGCCGCCCGGTCAAACTGAGCAATCGGGGGAGAAGGGCCTTGGTCTCAACAACATTTCTCTACACCTGTGTGTTGGTTAATGTTGTTTTCTATTTGAATTTCATATCCATTTACAATTTTAATCTTAAAATTAATGATTTCTACTCCACTTGAAGGATATTGACTTTTTAATAAGGTCGGAGATTTAAATGATCACACTTTTTGTTATTTAAGAAGGAAATCTTTTCAATGCTTCCATCTTGCCAGATGAAATATTAACCGGGACATGTTAGGCTGTGTCCCAATTGGCACCCTATTCCCTCTGTAGTGCACTACTTTTGACCAGAGCCCTCAAGGAAAGTAGTGCACTGTGTAGGTAATAGGGTGCCAATTGGGACGAAGATTTAATTTTTATTCTGGAAACAGCTTGGTGAGGGATATTATTTAAATTACACCTCCTTAGGGCGAGATATTCTGAGATACTTTTCAGAGGATGAGAATTTATCACTCAATGATATTGAGAACATGAGAGAAAGACATGAGGATTTTATTACAATGAGGAGAAAAATGATTTTATTATCTGAATGAGAGAAAAAATAGTAATGTAAAATGCAGGGCAGAACAGACAGACAGACAGACAGACAGCAGGGGATATTCAACTGAGAATCCATCTTCTCTTTGACAGACGACGACAGACAGACAGACAGACAGACAGACAGACAGACAGACAGACAGACAGACAGACAGACAGACAGAAGGGGATATTCAACTGAGAATCCATCTTCTCTTTAACAGACAGACAGACAGACAGACAGACAGACAGACAGACAGACAGACAGACAGACAGACAGACAGACAGACAGCCAGCCAGCAGGGGATATTCAACTGAGAATCCATCTTCTCGTTAACAGACAGACATACAGACAGACAGACAGACAGACAGACAGACAGACAGACAGACAGCAGGGGATATTCAACTGAGAATCCATCTTCTCTTTAACAGACAGACAGACAGACAGACAGACAGACAGACAGATATTCAACCAAGAATCCATCTTCTCTTTAACAGACAGACAGACAGACAGACAGACAGACAGACAGACAGCAGGGGATATTCAACCGAGAATCCATCTTCTCTTTAACAGACAGACAGACAGACAGCAGGGGATATTCAATCGAGAATCCATCTTCTCTTTAACAGACAGACAGACAGACAGACAGACAGACAGACAGACAGACAGACAGACAGCAGAGGGATATTCAACCGAGAATCCATCTTCTCTTTAACAGACAGACAGACAGACAGACAGACAGACAGACACAGACAGACAGACAGACACAGACAGACAGACAGACAGACAGACAGACAGATAGACAGACAGACAGACAGACAGCAGGGGATATTCAACCGAGAATCCATCTTCTCTTTAACAGACTTGTCATTCATTTGACAGCCTAGGTGTTGGAATCTTTAGTTTAACAGTAATGATATACCATTGTACTGTAACCTATGGGAAACGTGTTTAATTGAATAGCTCTGAAGTTCTTATCTAAACCACTGTCATCTGATGAGGGGTTTGCATTTCCATTCCATTGCCATTGTACCAAACCAGTTCCAGTATTTAGAAGGAGTCGTTCACACGGATCAGTTGAACCAGGAGTGTCTCAGACCAACTGCAAACAGTGGGCCTACACCCCTCTGGGGTAGACTGTTGTGACAGGTTGACCTTTAACCCTTTAACCCTGTTATTTACAGACGCTCTTATCCAGAGCGACTTACAGGAGCAATTAGGGTTAAGTGCCTTGCTCAAGGGCACATGGACAGATTTTTCATCTAGTTCGGCTCGGGGATTAGAACCAGCGACCTTTCGGGTTACTGGGCACAACGCTCTTAACCACTAAAGCTACCTGTTACATTATTATCACGTTATTATCTTTGGTTCATGTTTTACAAGCCTGTCGTTACTATCAGGGATGGGAAACTGGCGGCCCGTGGAAAAATTTGTTTTTTATATTTACATTTTAGTCATTTTAGCAGACGCTCTTATCCAGAGCGACTTACAGGAGCAATTAGGGTTAAGTGCCTTGCTCAAGGGCACATGGACAGATTTTTCACCTAGGTCGGCTCGAGGATTACAACCAGCGACCTTTCAGTTACTGGGCACAACGCTCTTAACCACTAAGCTACCTGCCGCCCCCATTTGGGGGGGGGAAACTCATTCGGGGTCTCAACTTCCTGTTGAGAGTTAGAATAGTAGAATAAACAAGTTGCAATTTCGAAATTTGCGCCTCAGCAGTTTTTCTCTTTCTATGTCAGTCCCTGACAGTCTCTAAATTAGCCCATGTCAACAGAGTATTTTTTTAGATTGGCCAGTTAGCGGCCATCTATCTAAACTTGTAATAATCATGGTTGAATTACTGATCGGGAGGCCCCCATTGATCATCAGTTATCCTATTAAAAGTGCAAACATTTGTCTCCACCCGATGGCAGAATGTGTAGAATTACGGGAAATTAGCTGTTAAACTGTGGGTATGGATGTGGGTACGCAGACCAGCGAGCGACTGAGGCCCCTCACGATGAGATCAGACCAGCGAGCGACTGAGGCCCCTCACGATGAGTTCAGACCAGCGAGCGACTGAGGCCCCTCACGATGAGTTCAGACCAGCGAGCGACTGAGGCCCCTCACGATGAGTTCAGACCAGCGAGCGACTGCGAACCCTCATGATGAGTTCAGACCAGCGAGCGACTGCGAACCCTCATGATGAGATCAGACCAGCGAGCGACTGAGGCCCCTCACGATGAGATCAGACCAGCGAGCGACTGCGGCCCCTCATGATGAGTTCAGACCAGTGAGTGACTACGGCCCCTCATGATGAGATCAGACCAGCGAGCGACTACGGCCCCTCATGATGAGTTCAGACCAGCGAGCGACTACGGCCCCTCATGATGAGATCAGACCAGCGAGCGACTACGGCCCCTCATGATGAGATCAGACCAGCGAGCGACTACGGCCCCTCATGATGAGTTCAGACCAGCTAGCGACTGCGGCCCCTCATGATGAGTTCAGACCAGCGAGCGACTACGGCCCCTCATGATGAGTTCAGACCAGCGAGCGACTACGGCCCCTCATGATGAGTTCAGACCAGCGAGTGACTACGGCCCCTCATGATGAGATCAGACCAGCGAGCGACTACGGCCCCTCATGATGAGTTCAGACCAGCGAACGACTGCGAACCCTCATGATGAGATCAGACCAGCGAGCGACTACGGCCCCTCATGATGAGATCAGACCAGCGAGCGACTACGGCCCCTCGCGATGAGTTCAGACCAGCGAGCGACTACGGCCCCTCATGATGAGATCAGACCAGCGAGCGACTGCGGCCCCTCATGATGAGTCCAGACCAGCGAGCGACTGAGGCCCCTCATGATGAGTCCAGACCAGCGAGCGACTGAGGCCCCTCATGATGAGTTCAGACCAGCGAGTGACTACGGCCCCTCATGATGAGTTCAGACCAGCGAGCGACTACGGCCCCTCATGATGAGATCAGACCAGCGAGCGACTGCGAACCCTCATGATGAGATCAGAACAGCGAGCGACTACGGCCCCTCATGATGAGTTCAGACCAGCGAGCGACTGAGGCCCCTCATGATGAGTTCAGACCAGCGAGCGACTACGGCCCCTCATGATGAGATCAGACCAGCGAGCGACTGCGAACCCTCATGATGAGTTCAGACCAGCGAGCGACTGCGGCCCCTCATGATGAGATCAGACCAGCGAGCGACTACGGCCCCTCATGATGAGATCAGACCAGCGAGCGACTGCGAACCGTCATGATGAGTTCAGACCAGCGAGCGACTGCGAACCCTCATGATGAGATCAGACCAGCGAGCGACTGAGGCCCCTCACGATGAGATCAGACCAGCGAGCGACTGCGGCCCCTCATGATGAGTTCAGACCAGTGAGTGACTACGGCCCCTCATGATGAGATCAGACCAGCGAGCGACTACGGCCCCTCATGATGAGTTCAGACCAGCGAGCGACTACGGCCCCTCATGATGAGATCAGACCAGCGAGCGACTACGGCCCCTCATGATGAGATCAGACCAGCGAGCGACTACGGCCCCTCATGATGAGATCAGACCAGCTAGCGACTGCGGCCCCTCATGATGAGTTCAGACCAGCGAGCGACTACGGCCCCTCATGATGAGTTCAGACCAGCGAGCGACTACGGCCCCTCATGATGAGTTCAGACCAGCGAGTGACTACGGCCCCTCATGATGAGATCAGACCAGCGAGCGACTACGGCCCCTCGCGATGAGTTCAGACCAGCGAACGACTGCGAACCCTCATGATGAGATCAGACCAGCGAGCGACTACGGCCCCTCATGATGAGATCAGACCAGCGAGCGACTACGGCCCCTCGCGATGAGTTCAGACCAGCGAGCGACTACGGCCCCTCATGATGAGATCAGACCAGCGAGCGACTGCGGCCCCTCATGATGAGTCCAGACCAGCGAGCGACTGAGGCCCCTCATGATGAGTCCAGACCAGCGAGCGACTGAGGCCCCTCACGATGAGTTCAGACCAGCGAGTGACTACGGCCCCCTCATGATGAGTTCAGACCAGCGAGCGACTACGGCCCCTCACGATGAGATCAGACCAGCGAGCGACTGCGAACCCTCACGATGAGTTCAGAACAGCGAGCGACTACGGCCCCTCATGATGAGTTCAGACCAGCGAGCGACTGAGGCCCCTCATGATGAGTTCAGACCAGCGAGCGACTACGGCCCCCTCACGATGAGATCCAGACCAGCGAGCGACTGCGGCCCCTCATGATGAGTTCAGACCAGCGAGCGACTGAGGCCCCTCACGATGAGATCAGACCAGCGAGCCGACTGAGGCCCCTCATGATGAGTTCAGACCAGCGAGCGACTACGGCCCCTCACGATGAGTTCAGACCAGCGAGCGACTGAGGCCCCTCATGATGAGTTCAGACCAGCGAGCGACTGAGGCCCCTCACGATGAGTTCAGACCAGCGAGCGACTGAGGCCCCTCACGATGAGTTCAGACCAGCGAGCGACTGAGGCCCCTCACGATGAGTTCAGACCAGCGAGCGACTGAGGCCCCTCACGATGAGTTCAGACCCAATATCCATTGCAATCCCACAATACACTTCTCTATTCTCACTCCTGAAATGAGAATATAATGGGGGTGTAATGGAGACATAGGGACTCTGGAAGCACTCTGGTGCAGTGTGAGTTTAATGAAAACGAACATGGAACGAATACAAAACAAGAGAAGCATCTAACAAGGAAAACATAAACAGTATTACCTGATGACTGAAACAGCAGAGCGCTAGATACAGTTGAAGTCGGAAGTTTACATACACTTCGGTTGAAGTCATTAAAACTCGTTTTTCAACCTACCCCACACATTTCTTGTTAACAAACTATCATTTTGGCAAGTCGGTTAGGACATCTACTTTGTGCATGACACAAGTAATTTTTCCAACAATTGTTTACAGACAGATTATTTCACTTATAATTCACTGTTTCACAATTCCAGTGGGTCAGAAGTTTACATACACTGTTGATTGAGCCTTTAAACAGCTTGGAAAATTCCAGAAAATGATGTCATGGCTTTAGAAGCTTCTGATAGGCTAATTGACATCATTTGAGTCAATTGGAGGTGTACCTGTGGATGTATTTCAAGGCCTACCTTCAAACTCAGTGCCTCTTTGCTTGACATCATGGGAAAATAAAATGAAATCAGCCAAGACCTCAGAAAAACATTTGTAGACCTCCACAAGTCTGGTTCATCCTTGGGAGCAATTTCCAAACGCCTGAAGGTCCCACGTTCATCTGTACAAACAATAGTACGCAAGTATAAACATCATGGGACCACGCAGCCGTCATACCGCTCAGGAAGGAGACGTGTTCTGTCTCCTAGAGATGAACGTACTTTGGTGCGAAAAGTGCAAATCAATCCCAGAACAACAGCAAAGGACCTTGTGAAGATGCTGGAGGAAACAGGTACAAAAGTATCTATATCCACAGTAAAACGAGTCCTATATTGACATAACCTGAAAGGCCGCTCAGCAAGGAAGAAGCCACTGCTCCAAAACCGCCATAAAAAAGCCAGACTACGGTTTGCAACTGCACATGGGGATCAAGGATCGTACTTTTTGGAAAAATGTACTCTGGTCTGATGAAACAAAAATAGAACTGTTTGGCCATAATGACCATCGTTATGTTTGGAGGAAAAAGGGGGTTGCTTGCAAGCCGAAGAACACCATCCCAATCGTGAAGCACAGGGGTGGCAGCATCATGCTGTGGGGGTGCTTTGCTGCAGGAGGGACTGGTGCACTTCACAAAATAGATGGCATCATGAGGAAGGAAGATTATGTGGATATATTGAAGCAACATCTCAAGACATCAGTCAGGAAGTTAAAGCTTGGTCGCAAATGGGTCTTCCAAATGGACAATGACCCCAAGCATACTTCCAAAATTGTGGCAAAATGGCTTAAGGACAACAAAGTCAAGGTATTGGAGTGGCCATCACAAAGCCCTAACCTCAATCTTATAGAACATTTGTGGGCAGAACTGAAAAAGCGTGTGCGAGCAAGGAGGCCTACAAACCTGACTCAGTTACAACAGCTCTGTCAGGAGGAATGGCCCATAATTCACCCAACTTATTGTGGGACGCTTGTGGAAGGCTACCCGAAACGTTTGACCCAAGTTAAACAATTTAAAGGCAATGCTACCAAATACAAATTGAGTGTATGTACACTTCTGACCCACTTGGAATGTGATGAAATAAATAAAAGCTGAAATAAATCATTCTCTCTACTATTATTCTGACATTTCACATTCTTAAAAATAAAGAGGTGATCCTAACTGACCTAAGACAGGGAATTTTTACTAGGATTAAATGTCAGGAATTGTGAAAAACTGAGTTTAAATGTATTTGGCAAAGGTGTACGTAAACCTCCGACTTCAACTGTAAATGGTAAGTAATCAAGGTAGTAATGAAGTCCAGGTATGACTGATGATGGGGCGCAGGTGTGATAACAGTTGCCAGGTGTGCATAATGATGGGTTGCCAGGTGTGCGTAATGACAGTTGCCAGGTGTGCGTAATGACAGTTGCCAGGTGTGCGTAATGACAGTTGCCAGGTGTGCGTAATGACAGTTGCCAGGTGTGCGTAATGACAGTTGCCAGGTGTGCGTAATGATGGGTTGCCAGGTGTGCATAATGATGAGTTGCCAGGTGTGCATAATGACAGTTGCCAGGTGTGCGTAATGATGGGTTGCCAGGTGTGCGTAATGACAGTTGCCAGGTGTGCGTAATGATGGGTTGCCAGGTGTGCATAATGACAGTTGCCAGGTGTGTGTAATGACAGTTACCAGGTGTGCGAAATGAAGGGGTTGCCAGGTGTGCGAATGATGGGGTTGCCAGGACCGGTGATGTCGAGCGCCGGAGGCGAGAGGGCTCCAGCTTCAGGAAAACACCGGCCCCGAGGGCGAGGGAGCCGGTCCGGACAGCGAAGGTGGAAATCTCGGGTTGATGTTGAGATCTAGAATGTGGTCCACGGAACCCAACACCGCTCCTCTGGACCATACCCCCTCCAAGTCCACCAGGTATTGGAGCCGACCCCCATGACGTCGGGAGTCCAGGAGGGATCCGACGGTATAGGCGGGACTCAGGGGAGGCGAAGGGGTGTTGTGGGGGACGGCAACAGCCAGGGGACCAGGAACCACTGGCCTGAGAAGGGAAACATGAAAAGATGGTGAAAAATCCGGAAAAATTAGTGGGGAGTTGTAATCTGTAAATGACCTCGTTGACCCCTCCGGAGGACCTTAAGCGGCCCCACAAACCGGGGACTCAGCTTCTTGTAGGGCAGGCGGAGTGGGAGACTCCTGGCGGAGAGCCAGACGCGATCACCATAATGGAACACAGGAACCTCACTGAGGTGGCGATCCGCCTGCTCCTTCTGACGGCGTGCTGAGTCTCAACGTGGCCTGAACCACTCGCCACCGCAGGCGCTTCGGTCTGGCTCGGAATCCACGGAGCCAAGGCCGGCTGATAACCCAGAACACACTGGAAGGGAGTTCAGCCCGGTGGAGGAGTGTCGCAATGAATTCTGGGCGTATACTGCCCAAGGAAGGAATCGGGCCCACTCCCCCCTGCCAGTCCTGGCAGTGGGCTCCTCAGGAATCTCCCCAGCTCCTGGTTTATCCTCTCCACCTGCCCCGTTAGACTGAGACCGGTACCAGGAAGTGAGGCTGACCATGACCACCAGTTTCTCCATGAAGTCTTTACAAACACGTGACTTGAATTGGGGGCCACGGTCAGAAACGATGTCCTCCGGAAAGTGCCGGAAGACCTGCTGGAACACCTGCCTCATCGACCTAAAGAGCAGGACGAAGACCAGAGAGAGAAAACGGCAGGATTTGAAAAATCTGTTCACGACAACCAGAATAGTGGTGACACCATCAGAAAGGGGGGAGATCATGTAACAAAGTCTATGGACAGATGTGACCGAGGCCGCTGAGGCACGGGGAAGGGGAAGTAGTTTCCTGCTGGAGCTTGCCGGAGGGATTTGGATTGGGTACATACTGAACATGAGTTGACATAGTGGGCGACGTCCTGCGCCAAAAAGTGGGCCACCAGTATTTATCAGAAAGGGATTGGATGGTGCGGGTGATACCTGGGTGTCCAGCGGCGAGGGATGCGTGTGCCCAGGTCAACAGCCAATCTCTCACCCCGTGGGGACGTAGATGCGCTCTGGAGGGCAGGTGATAGGAGCGGGTTCCCTCTCCAGAACCTGGCGGATGTCCACATCTACGTCCCACAACACGGGGCCAACGATACGGGTGGACCGATTGATGAGCTGAAGGACACTCACAGGACCCTCTACCGACGTGGAACCACAGGGTGTGGGAAAGCAGGTCCTCCAACCTCCTGGTCCCCAGGCGTTGATTCTCATCTTAGACCAGGAGATGGTGGGGCTATGAAGTTGGAGCCACGGGAGGCCGAGGATGACTTTGTGTACAGGTGTGAAGGTGATGAGGAAGTCTTTCCTGGCGCATGGGTCCCACGGTGAAGGTGAGTGGTGCTGTGACAATACCGGATCCCACTGGTCGATTATCCAGGGCTTGGACCGGACAAGGAGAGGAGAGCGGGTACGCGGTGATGTTGAGGGAGGAGACGAGGGCCCGGTCGATGAAATTCCCCGCGGCACCGGAGTCCACTAGAGCTGTAGAAACAACACCTGAGGGAAACCAGACAGTGAAATAGAAACCAGGAAGGGTTTGGCAGAAAAACGATGATGATGGAATATTTTTTTATTTTTCATTTTATTTTTAGTCATTTAGCAGACGCTCTTATCCAGAGCGACTTACAGGAGCAATTAGGGTTAAGTGCCTTGCTCAAGGGCACATCGACAGATTTTTCACCTAGTCGGCGGGGATTAGAACCAGCAACCTTCGGTTACTGGCCCCAACGCTCTTAACCACTAAGCTACCTATCGAGAGAGAGAGAGAGAGAGAGAGAGAGAGAGAGAGAGAGAGAGAGAGAGAGAGAGAGAGAGAGAGAGAGAGAGAGAGAGAGAGAGAGAGAGAGAGAGAGAGAGAGAGAGAGAGAGAGAGAGAGAGAGAGAGAGAGAGAGAGAGAGAGAGAGAGAGAGAGAGAGAGAGAGAGAGGAAATGGTTTAGGAGGATTGCATGCTAATGTGAAGGAAGGTCCAAACTACATCAGGACGCTGTAATTGGAAATCTCTTGAGTTATTCAGTAATAGTATAACTAATGTAGGTATCAACTTCCTCAAGATGCATCCCAAGTGGCACCCTATTCCCTATATAGTACACTACTTTAGACCAGAGCCCTATGACACCCTATTCCCTATATGGTGCACTACTTTGGGCCTATGGGCCCTGGTCAAAAGTACTGCACTACAAAGGGAAAAGGGTGCCTTCTAGGATGCAGACTGACAACATCCACTGGAGTCTGGCAGCATCAATGTATTGTATTGAGTCAGTACTACAACACCATTACACTGGAGTCTGGCAGCATCAACGTGTTGTATTGAGTCAGTACCACCATTACACTGGAGTCTGGCAGCATCAATGTGTTGTATTGAGTCAGTACCACCATTACACTGGAGTCTGGCTGCATCAATGTGTTGTATTGAGTCAGTACCACCATTACACTGGAGTCTGGCAGCATCAATGTGTTGTATTGAGTCAGTACCACCATTACACTGGAGTCTGGCAGCATCAATGTGTTGTATTGAGTCAGTACCACCATTACACTGGAGTCTGGCAGCATCAATGTGTTGTATTGAGTCAGTACCACCATTACACTGGAGTCTGGCAGCATCAATGTGTTGTATTGAGTCAGTACTACCATTACACTGGAGTCTGGCAGCATCAATGTGTTGTATTGAGTCAGTACCACCATTACACTGGAGTCTGGCAGCATCAATGTGTTGTATTGAGTCAGTAACACCATTACACTGGAGTCTGGCAGCATCAATGTGTTGTATTGAGTCAGTACTACACCACCATTACACTGGAGTCTGGCAGCATCAATGTGTTGTATTGAGTCAGTACTACCATTACACTGGAGTCTGGCAGCATCAATGTGTTGTATTGAGTCAGTACTACCATTACACTGGAGTCTGGCAGCATCAATGTGTTGTATTGAGTCAGTACTACACCACCATTACACTGGAGTCTGGCAGCATCAATGTGTTGTATTGAGTCAGTAATACACCACCATTACACTGGAGTCTGGCAGCATCAATGTGTTGTATTGAGTCAGTACTACCATTACACTGGAGTCTGGCAGCATCAATGTGTTGTATTGAGTCGGTGCTACCATTACACTGGAGTCTGGCAGCATCAATGTGTTGTATTGAGTCAGTACTACACCACCATTACACTGGAGTCTGGCAGCATCAATGTGTTGTATTGAGTCAGTACTACACCACCATTACACTGGAGTCTGGCAGCATCAATGTGTTGTATTGAGTCAGTACCACCATTACACTGGAGTCTGGCAGCATCAATGTGTTGTATTGAGTCAGTACCACCATTACACTGGAGTCTGGCAGCATCAATGTGTTGTATTGAGTCGGTGCTACCATTACACTGGAGTCTGGCAGCATCAATGTGTTGTATTGAGTCGGTGCTACCATTACACTGGAGTCTGGCAGCATCAATGTGTTGTATTGAGTCAGTACCACCATTACACTGGAGTCTGGCAGCATCAATGTGTTGTATTGAGTCAGTACCACCATTACACTGGAGTCTGGCAGCATCAATGTGTTGTATTGAGTCGGTGCTACCATTACACTGGAGTCTGGCAGCATCAATGTGTTGTATTGAGTCAGTACTACACCACCATTACACTGGAGGCTGGCAGCATCAATGTGTTGTATTGAGTCAGTACCACCATTACACTGGAGTCTGGCAGCTGAGGAGAACGTTAATAAGACCAGAACCTCTTCAACAGCTGTCAACCCCTCCATGTGTCCCACACCAGGAAGCAGAGAGAGTGACACTCTAGAAGTCTTCTTACAGAAACAAAATCAGACAGTGTGTACACGGTAAAGCCCAGGTCCATCCCAATATGATAACTAACAGGTACCCCCCCCCCGGTGGTAATCATTGATGTTGTACACTATAAGTCATGTTGACATTACTGGCAACAGTCCCAGGCGTCCTCTGGATAAGGGACTTTGTGGTGCTGCATGTTGTAGACCTGACGATATGTCCCCTGTCTCTGTCTTTCCACAGCCTTTTCCCAGGAAGAGCAGTGTGTCCCCAGCCAGCCTTGTTCTGCCATCTAGGTACATTATGTCCAATCTGTTTTTTGTTTTTTTTACATTACTAAGGCAGAATGAGAGAGGTAAGGAAGAGGATGAAAGATATTACTGCGATACTTGGTATTGGGCAAACAATAGTCGTCTGGCCTGAAACAAAATGTCTGTGTTAACAAGAGAGGGAACACCGTGTTGAAAAATGTTGTGTTTAAAAAGGCAACTCTAAACGTCAGAGAGACTGATACTAGAACTATGCTTCCCTGTGTGTGTGTGTGTGTGTGTGTGTGTGTGTGTGTGAGACTGATACTTCTACACACACACAGTCATGGGCTCCACACACAGAAAGCCCAGAGAACGGTCAATGGAAGTCCTCTTGTCTTTATGCCAGATGCTGTGGAACGGAAATAGTTTTCTCATGTCATGTATTACTGCCATTAGACTAGCTTGTGGTTCCTGAATAAAAAGTGTGCTTTTGGTACAGAAAAGAGAAAAACTGGGATTCTTTTGTCGTTTGTTTGTTCACATGGTGTATGCACGTGTTCGTGTGTGCGCGTGTGTGTGTGTGTATGCGCATGCTCGTGTGTGTGTGTGTATGTGTGTGTGTATGTGTTCATGTGCGTGTGTTCATGTGCGTGTGCGCGTGTGTGTGTCTAGACAGGGTCATTGCTCTGACTCTGAAGAGAACGAATAAAACAATTGGAGCAGGAGAGAGAGAGGAGAGAACACACACACACACACACACACACACAGACACGCTCACACACACACACACGCACACATACACAGAGACACACACACACACACACACACAGAGAGAGACACACACACACACGCGCTCACACACACACACACACACACGCTCACACACACACACACACACACACACACACACACGCAGGGAGCAGGAGAGAGCAGAGTCAGAGCCAGGTAAAGGTCTACATTACACACGCTGTGGAATGTCAACCTCCTGAATGAATAAGAGTGGGATAAAGCCTCCCATGGTCCCAAACAGGTCGTCAGTCCCTCCATGGAACCTAACAGGACCGGCTGAGTGGTTCAGTGGTTCACACTAAAGGTAAGGAGACAGAGGAGGAGGAGAGGAGACAGAGGAGGAGGAGAGGAGACAGAGAAGACATAAGGGACATGAACTCTACTGTATGTGGGGTTGGGAAGGAAAGGTGGAAGACAGGAAGAGAAAGGGGGAGAGGGGCGGGGAGAGAGGAGAGGGGAGAGAGAGAGGAGAGGGGCGGGAGAGGGGAGAGAGAGAGGAGAGGGGCGGGAGAGAGGAGAGGGAGAGAGAGAGGAGAGGGGGCGGGAGAGGGAGAGAGAGAGGAGAGGGGCGGGAGAGAGGAGAGGGGAGAGAGAGAGGAGAGGGGAGGGAGAGGGGAGAGAGAGAGGAGAGGGGCGGGGAGAGAGGAGAGGGGAGAGAGAGAGAAGGAGAGGAGGAGGGAAAGAGGGAGAGGAGGGGGGAAAGAGAGAGAGCGAGAGAAGGAAAGGGGAGAGAGCGAGAGAGAGAGAGAGAGAGAGAGAGAGAGAGAGAGAGAGAGAGAGAGAGAGAGAGAGAGAGAGAGAGAGAGAGAGAGAGAGAGAGAGAGAGTAGTGACTCTCCCTACTGGCTACTGGGACCAACAACAACTGAAAGCAAATGAACTTGGGTTGGGGTCAAAACAGAATCAGAATACCATTGCACTCTTGCCCCACTAACACCTGCAAATTCCCCAAGATGTGGGTGAATCTCGACCGGATAACATGTGGTACTGGGGGACTTCATCTGCGCTCTCCCCTGAATTTTTTAAAACTAATAATAGAATCAGTTTGTGACGATTCCATTTTCAATTGAGTCAATTCAGGGAATGGATTATTGGAATTGAATTCACAGTCTGACTTGACCTCAGGCGGTTCTAGTCTCTCTCTCTGAAACAGAGAACAACCCAGATTATGGAAGGAGACAGGAATTAATGTCCCATTACAGCTGGGACCTCTACACCCAAAGTACCTAACGATCATCCTCTCCCCTCCCTCTCTCCCCTCCCTCTCCCCTCCCTCTCCTCTCCCTCTCCTCTCCCCTCCCTCTCCTCTCCCCTCCCTCCCTCTCTATCACTATCTCTCTCCCCTCCCTCCCTCTCTCTCCCCTCCCTCTCTCCCCCCTCTCTCCCCTCCCTCTCTCCTCCCTCTATCCCCTCCCTCTCTCCCCCTCTCTCTCTCCCCATCTCCCTCTCCCCTCCCTCTCTCTCCCCATCTCCCTCTCCCCTCTTTTCCCTCCCTCGCTCCCTCTCTCCTCCCTCTCTCCCCTCGCCCTCTCTCCTCCCTCTCTCCCCATCTCTCTCTCCCCTCTCCCCTCCCTCCCCTCTCCCTCTCTCTCCCCCTCTCCCCTCCCCTCCTCTCCCTCTCTCTCTCCCCTCTCCCTCCCTCTCTCCTCCCTCTCCCCTCCCTCTCCCCTCCCCCTCCCCTCCCCTCCTCTCTCCCTCCTCCTCCCTCTCCCTCCTCCTCCCTCTCTCTCTCCCTCTCTCCCCTCTTCTCCCCTCTCTCTCCCTCCCTCTCTCTCCCCTCCCTCCCTTTCCTCCCTCCTCTCTCTCTCCCCTCCCTCCCTCTCTCCCTCTCTCTCTCTCCCCTCTCTCTCCTCTCCCCATCTCTCTCTCCCCTCCCTCTCTCCTCCTTCTCTTTCACCCCGCTCCTCCCTCACGGTTTGTTCTTTGATGTTCTTTAAATGAGCTTTCCAACTCCACTTCTTCTCTCCTCTCCGCAATTCAATTTTACAAGGCCATTACCATCACCCGCTGTAATGTGGAGGTTAAATATATCAGACCTTATGAGGAGATAATTAGTGCTGCTTAATAATCAACTAATTCTCCTGATGAGGGATGAGAGAGAGAGGCTGATGGCTGATAGTACTCTGTCTGCAGCGTAATGGCCTGCGCCTCAAACGGTACCCTATTCCCTATGTAGTGCACTACTTTTGATGAGTGGCTATTGCACTGCATAGGGAATAGGGTGCCCTTTGGGACTCAGCGTAACGGAGTGTGAGAGAGAGAGAGAGAGAGGGTGGATGCTCGGTTCAGCCCAGCCTGACAAATGAAATTAAACATATTTAAACACTGTTTTACGATATTACCACCAGATTACCGGGGGACGACATCATCATTTCCACGGTTACCTAACGCATCGAGCGGCGGTGGCGTTAGGGAGGCGAGAGTTTAACGCCATTAGGGGATGCTGACAGGCCGGGCAGCGGTGACATAGTGACATAACGCTACTGGCTAATGTGACGGCTATAAGTCATGGACACACACACACACACACACACACAGGGTAATGTGACAGCTATAAATCATGGTCTACATCAATCACAGGGGGGCAAGAAGGAGAACTGTAAGGACAAAACTTCACCTCACTAAAAAGAACGAGCGCTGAGACACAGTGAAGTCACACAAGCACATTGAAAAATCATACGCGGGAGAATGGCCCCACTGTGTCTGTGTAATAAATCCCCTGGTTTACAGTCATCTCTGGGAGAATGGCCCACTGTGTCTGTGTAATAAATCCCCTGGTTTACAGTCATCTCTGGGAGAATGGCCCACTGTGTCTGTGTAATAAATCCCCTGGTTTACAGTCATCTCTGGGAGAATGGCCCACTGTGTCTGGGTAATAAATCTCCTGGTTTACAGTCATCTCTGGGAGAATGGCCCACTGTGTCTGGGTAATAAATCCCCTGGTTTACAGTCATCTCTGGGAGAATGGCCCACTGTGTCTGGGTAATACATCTCCTGGTTTACAGTCATCTCTGGGAGAATGGCCCACTGTGTCTGTGTAATAAATCCCCTGGTTTACAGTCATCTCTGGGAGAATGGCCCACTGTGTCTGGGTAATAAATCCCCTGGTTTACAGTCATCTCTGGGAGAATGGCCCACTGTGTCTGTGTAATAAATCCCCTGGTTTACAGTCATCTCTGGGAGAATGGCCCACTGTGTCTGGGTAATAAATCCCCTGGTTTACAGTCATCTCTGGGAGAATGGCCCACTGTGTCTGGGTAATACATCTCCTGGTTTACAGTCATCTCTGGGGGAGTGGCCCACTGTGTCTGGGTAATAAATCTCCTGGTTTACAGTCATCTCTGGGAGAATGGCCCCACTAGAGTCTAGGTAATACATCTCCTGGTTTACAGTCATCTCTGGGAGAATGGCCCACTGTGTCTGGGTAATACATCTCCTGGTTTACAGTCATCTCTGGGAGAATGGCCCACTGTGTCTATGTAATACATCTCCTGGTTTACAGTCATCTCTGGGAGAATGGCCCACTGTGTCTATGTAATACATCTCCTGGTTTACAGTCATCTCTGGGAGAATGGCCCACTGTGTCTATGTAATACATCCCCTGGTTTACAGTCATCTCTGGGAGAATGGCCCACTGTGTCTGGGTAATACATCTCCTGGTTTACAGTCATCTCTGGGAGAATGTCCCACTTGTCACGATCGTCTTGACGAGAAGTAGACCAATACGCAGCGTGTTGCACGAACATGGTGATCTTTATTATCTTTAGAGATAACCTATACAATACACAAAACAATAAACGACTCGTGAAGTCCACGGTGACAAATACCGACAAGGAACAAAAACCCACAAACACAAAGTGAATCACAGACAGTTAAATATGGCTCCCAATCAGAGACAACCAGCACACAGCTGACACTCGTTGCCTCTGATTGGGAGTCACTCAGTCAAACAGAAAATGACGAACTAGAAACACCCAACATAGAAACAGAACACATAGAATGAACACACCCTGGCTCAACATATAGAGTCCCAGAGCCAGGGTGTGACAGTACCCCCTAAAGGCGCGGACTGCGACCGCGCCTAAATACGAGCAAAACAGGGGAGGGCTGGGTGGGCATTCCTCCTCGGCGGCGGCTCCGGCTCCGGGCTTGCCCACCACCCTCCAACAAACCCCCATAGCGCCCTGGTCGGTCTGGCCCCGCTGGCTGGAGCTGGACTGGACGTAGCAGGAGCGGTAGGCTTCAGCTCCTTAGTGGAGCAGTTGACCGGTACCTGAATTGGCACCGATGACCCAGGCACGGGTTGTGCCGGACTGACGACTTCGCACCCCTGGCTTGAGTGCGAGTGGCAGAAACGGGCGGGCCGGGCTGGCGCGCCGCACCGTAGACTTGGTGCGAGTGGCAGGAACAGGCCGGACCGGGCTGACGACGCGCACCGTAGACTTGGTGCGTGGAGCAGGGACAGGCCGGGCCAGGCTGGCGACGCACCCGTAGGCTTGGTGCGTGGAGCAGGGACAGGCCGGGCTGGGCTGGCGACGCACACCGTAGGCTCGGTGCGTGGAGCAGGAACAGGCCGGACTGGGCTGGCGACGCACACCGTAGGCTTGGTGCGTGGAGCAGGGACAGGCCGGGCCGGGCTGGACGACGCACCCCGTAGGCTTGGTGCGTGGAGCAGGGACAGGCCGGGCTGGGCTGGCGACGCACACCGTAGGCTTGGTGCGTGGAGCAGCAACTGGCCGGACTGGGCTGGCGACGCACACCGTAGGCTTGGTGCGTGGAGCAGGAACAGGCCGGGCTGGGCTGGCGACGCACACCGTAGGCTTGGTGCGTGGAGCAGGGACAGGCCGGGCTGGGCTGGCGACGCACACCGTAGGCTTGGTGCGTGGAGCAGCAACTGGCAGGACTGGGCTGGCGACGCACACCGTAGGCTTGGTGCGAGGGGCAGGAACATGCCGGGCTGGGCTGGCGGCGTGCACCTTACACTTAGTGCGGGAAGCAGGAACGGGCCGGACCGGACTGGTGACGCACACCACTTGCTTGGTGTGAGGAGCGGGACTGGGTTTCGTCATAACCCCCCGCTCCCTCAGCTGCCTACCGAGTTCCTCTCGCCGTGCCTCATTTCTCACCCTTTCCCTTATCGCCTCCAAATACTCCATCCTCTGCAACACTACCTCCTGCTCCCTTGTCGTCCCTGCCGTGTGCCCCCCCCTAAAAATTTTTTGGGGTTGCCTCTCGCCTGTCCGACGTTGACCCTGCTGACGGCGCTGCTCCTCTCTCCGTCGCCTCTCCACCGTCTCACTCCATGGCCGGCGATCCATCCCGGCCAGGATCTCCTCCCAAGTCCAGGACCCTTTCCCGTCTAATATCTCCTCCCATGACCAGGCTGCCTGCTCCTGGACACGCTGTTGGTCCTGGTATGGTGGGTTTTTTCTGTCACGAACGTCGTATGAAGGAGTGGACCAAAGCGCAGCGTTAGTAGGAACATACTTGCTTTATTTAATTAAAGCATACACACGAAATAACAAAACAATAAACGACTCGTTAAGTCCTCAGTGACAATGACCGAACACGGAACAAAAAACCCACAAACACAAAGTGAAACACAGACAGTTAAATATGGCTCCCAATCAGAGACAACCAGCACACAGCTGACACTCGTTGCCTCTGATTGGGAGTCACTCAGTCAAACATAGAAATAAACAACCTAGAACACCCAACATAGAAACAGAAAACATAGAATGAACACACCCTGGCTCAACATAATGAGTCCCAGAGCCAGGGTGTGACAGTACCCCCCCCTAAAGGCGCGGACTGCGACCGCGCCTAAATACGAGCAAAACAGGGGAGGGCTGGGTGGGCATTCCTCCTCGGCGGCGGCTCCGGCTCCGGGCTTGACCACCACCCTTCCATAATTCCCCGTAGCGCCCCTGGTCCGGTCTGACCCCACTGGCTGGATCTGGACTGGACATCGACGGAGCGGATTGCTTACGCTCCGTTGTGGCGCAGCTGACCGGTACCTGATCATGCACCGGACTGACGACGCGCACCCCTGGCTTGGTGCGTGGAGCAGCAACGGACCGGACCGGCCTGACGATACGCACCCCTGGCTTGGTGCGTGGAGCGAACGGGCCTCACCGGACTGACGACTCGCACCCTTGGCCGTGTGCGTGGAGCAGCGACGGGCGGACCTGGCTGGACGACTTCGCACCCCGGGCTTGGTGCGAGTAGCAGGAACGGGCTGAACCAGGCTGACGACTCGCACCCCTGACTTGGTGCGCAGTGGCAGGAACGGGCTGGACCAGGCTGACGACTCGCACCCCCTGGCTTGGTGCGAGTGGCAGGAAACGGGCTGAACCAGGCTGACGACTCGCACCCCTGGCTTGCGGTGCGAGTGGCAGGAACGGGCTGGACCAGGCTGACGACGCACACCGTAGGCTTGGTGCGTGGAGCAGGGACAGGCCGGGCTGGGCTGGCGACGCACACCGTAGGCTTGGTGCGTGGAGCAGGGACAGGCCGGACTGGGCTGGCGACGCACCCCGTAGGCTTGGTGCGTGGAGCAGGAACAGGCCGGGCTGGGCTGTCGACGCACACCGTAGGCTTGGTGCGTGGAGCAGGGACAGGCCGGGCTGGGCTGGCGACGCACACCGTAGGCTTGGTGCGTGGAGCAGGGACAGGCCGGGCTGGCTGGCGGCGCACACCGTAGGCTTGGTGTGTGGAGCAGGGACAGGCCGGGCTGGGCTGGCGACGCACCCGTAGGCTTGGTGCGTGGAGCAGGAACAGGCCGGGCTGGGCTGTCGACGCACACCGTAGGCTTGGTGCGTGGAGCAGGGACAGGCCGGGCTGGGCTGGCGACGCACACCGTAGGCTTGGTGCGTGGAGCAGGGACAGGCCGGGCTGGGCTGGCGACGGCACACCGTAGGTTTGGTGCGAGTGGCAGGAACAGGCCGGGTCGGGCTGGCGACGCACACCGTAGGCTTGGGTGCGTGGAGCAGGAACAGGCCGAACCGTACTGGGAACACACACCACTGGCCTTAAACGGGGATCAGGAACGGGCCGGACCGGACTGGCAATACACCTCAGTACCTCTCGCCGTGCCTCTACAACTTCCTTCCCTCCTCTCGCCAATGGCTCCCGTAACCCGGTGGCCTTCTCTCCTCGTCTCCCATTTCGCCCTGTGGCAGCCTCCCGCTGCCCAGTCGCCCATGCCGTGTGCCCCCTAAAAAATATGGGGGTGCCTCTCGTCCTTCCGACGATGGCACTGCTGAGCGCCGCTGCTCCTCTCTCGCCAGGGCCTTAATCCTACCCCAAGGTCCCTTGCCCCCGAGCATGTCTTCCCAGGACCACGATTTGCCCACCTGGGCCATCGCCAGCCTCTCCATCTCCTTTCCTGGCGCTTCCTCCCATGTCCAGTCTGCCTGCTCCTGGACACGCTGCTTGGTCCTTTTACGGTGGGTTTTTCTGTCACGATCGTCTTGACGAGAAGTAGACCAATACGCAGCGTGTTGCACGAACATGGTGATCTTTATTATCTTTAGAGATAACCTATACAATACACAAAACAATAAACGACTCGTGAAGTCCACGGTGACAAATACCGACAAGGAACAAAAACCCACAAACACAAAGTGAAACACAGACAGTTAAATATGGCTCCCAATCAGAGACAACCAGCACACAGCTGACACTCGTTGCCTCTGATTGGGAGTCACTCAGTCAAACATAGAAAATGACGAACTAGAAACACCCAACATAGAAACAGAACACATAGAATGAGAACACACCCTGGCTCAACATATAGAGTCCCAGAGCCAGGGTGTGACACCACTGTGTCTGGGTAATAAATCTCCTGGTTTACAGTCATCTCTGGGAGAATGGCCCACTGTGTCTTGGTAATACATCTCCTGGTTTACAGTCATCTCTGGGAGAATGACCCCACTAGAGTCTGGGTAATAAATCTCCTGGTTTACAGTCATCTCTGAAAGAATGGCCCACTGTGTCTGTGTAATAAATCTCCTGGTTTACAGTCATCTCTGGGAGAATGGCCCACTGTGTCTTGGTAATACATCTCCTGGTGTACAGTCATCTCTGGGAGAATGGCCCCACTTGAGTCTGGGTAATAAATATCCTGGTTTACAGTCATCTCTGAAAGAATGGCCCACTGTGTCTGTGTAATAAATCTCCTGGTTTACAGTCATCTCTGGGAGAATGGCCCACTGTGTCTGTGTAATAAATCTCCTGGTTTACAGTCATCTCTGGGAGAATGGCCCACTGTGTCTGTGTAATAAATCTCCTGGTTTACAGTCATCTCTGGGAGAATGGCCCACTGTGTCTGTGTAATACATCTCCTGGGTTACAGTCATCTCTGGGAGAATGGCCCACTGTGTCTATGTAATACATCTCCTGGTTTACAGTCATCTCTGGGAGAATGTCCCACTGTGTCTGGGTAATAAATCTCCTGGTTTACAGTCATCTCTGGGAGAATGTCCCACTGTGTCTGGGTAATAAATCTCCTGGTTTACAGTCATCTCTGGGAGAATGGCCCACTAGAGTCTGGGTAATAAATCTCCTGGTTTACAGTCATCTCTGGGAGAATGACCCCACTAGAGTCTGGGTAATACATCTCCTGGTTTACAGTCATCTCTGAAAGAATGGCCCACTGTGTCTGTGTAATAAATATCCTGGTTTACAGTCATCTCTGGGAGAATGGCCCACTGTGTCTTGGTAATACATATCCTGGTGTACAGTCATCTCTGGGAGAATGGCCCCACTAGAGTCTGGGTAATAAATATCCTGGTTTACAGTCATCTCTGAAAGAATGGCCCACTGTGTCTGTGTAATAAATCTCCTGGTTTACAGTCATCTCTGGGAGAATGGCCCACTGTGTCTGTGTAATAAATCTCCTGGTTTACAGTCATCTCTGGGAGAATGGCCCACTGTGTATGTGTAATAAATATCCTGGTTTACAGTCATCTCTGGGAGAATGGCCCACTGTGTCTGTGTAATACATCTCCTGGTTTACAGTAATCTCTGGGAGAATGGCCCACTGTGTCTATGTAATACATCTCCTGGTTTACAGTCATCTCTGGGAGAATGTCCCACTGTGTCTGGGTAATACATCTCCTGGTTTACAGTAATCTCTGGGAGAATGGCCCACTGTGTCTATGTAATACATCTCCTGGTTTACAGTCATCTCTGGGAGAATGTCCCACTGTGTCTGGGTAATAAATCTCCTGGTTTACAGTCATCTCTGGGAGAATGTCCCACTGTGTCTGGGTAATAAATCTCCTGGTTTACAGTCATCTCTGGGAGAATGGCCCACTGTGTCTTGGTAATAAATCCCCTGGTTTACAGTCATCTCTGGGAGAATGGCCCACTGTGTCTGGGTAATACATATCCTGGTTTACAGTCATCTCTGGGAGAATGGCCCACTGTGTCTGGGTAATAAATCTCCTGGTTTACAGTCATCTCTGGGAGAATGTCCCACTGTGTCTGGGTAATACATCTCCTGGTTTACAGTCATCTCTGGGAGAATGGCCCCACTAGAGTCAATAAGGCTGCGTCCCAAATAACACCCTATTCCCTTTACAGTGCACTACTTTAGACCAGGACCTATAGGGATGACCAGGGCTCATAATGATGCAGACTGATAAATGGTTACCGTGTCGATGGTGAGGGAGAGGACGAGGCCAAAATGATGTGTCCCAAACAGCACGCTATTCTTTATATAGGGCACTAATTCTGACCAGAGCCCTTATGGACCCTGGTCAAAAGTAGTGCACTACTGTATATAAGGAATAGGGTGCTGTTTGGGATGCAGGCAAAAGAGTTAGCCGGGCTGCCTGCTGCTTAACCACTGAATGAGATCATTAGAGTAGAGGGGACAAGAATGAACATTCAGGGTAACGTTACAAAATGATGGATTGATACATTAGGTTTTTAATACCCTGTAAAACGAGGCAAGGGCCCTTCTCAAGCCAAGGGCCCCACAAGTATTTTGGCACACAGGGGTAAAGTTCCCCAGACAAATTACAATAGGCACTGAACTCTCTCTCCAACTCCAATATCAAGTCCCATGCCCGAACCCAATACTACAGCTGAAGGCTAGACAGAGGAGAGGGGGGAGACAGAGGAGAGGGGGGAGACAGAGGAGAGGGGGGAGACAGAGGAGAGGGAGACAGAGGAGAGGGGGGAGACAGAGGAGAGGGGGGAGACAGAGGAGAGGGGGGAGACAGAGGAGATGGGGGAGAGACAGTGGAGATGGGGGGAGAGACAGAGGAGAGGGGGGAGACAGAGGAGAGGGGGGAGACAGAGGAGAGGGGGAGACAGAGGAGAGGGGGGAGACAGAGGAGAGGGGGGGAGACAGAGGAGAGGGGGGAGACAGAGGAGAGGGGGGAGACAGAGGAGATGGGGGAGAGACAGTGGAGATGGGGGGAGAGACAGAGGAGAGGGGGAGACAGAGGAGAGGGGGAGACAGAGGAGAGGGGGGAGACAGAGGAGAGGGAGAGACAGAGGAGAGGGGGAGACAGAGGAGAAGGGGGAGACAGAGGAGAGGGGGAGACAGAGGAGAAGGGGGAGACAGTGGAGAGGGGGGAGACAGAGGAGAGGGGGGAGACAGAGGAGAGGGGGGAGACAGAGGAGAGGGGGGAGACAGAGGAGAGGGGGGAGACAGTGGAGAGGGGGGGAGACAGAGGAGATGGGGGAGAGACAGTGGAGATGGGGGAGAGACAGAGGAGAGGGGGAGACAGAGGAGAGGGGGAGACAGAGGAGAGGGGGGAGACAGAGGAGAGGGGGGAGACAGAGGAGAGGGGGGAGACAGAGGAGAGGGGGAGACAGAGGAGAGGGGGGAGACAGAGGAGAAGGGGGAGACAGAGGAGAAGGGGAGACAGAGGAGAGGGGGGAGACAGAGGAGAGGGGGGAGAGAGAGGAGAGGGCGGTTGTATTAGTCTCATATTAGGGGAGCTGTCCCTACGCTGCATTAGACCAGTAAAACAGGACAGAATTACAGGCACCACAGGACGAAACACAGCAAATATTAGGTTACTGTAACTGACCAGCTACGGCATCTCCTTTTCTCTCTCTCTAATTATAACAGATGTATTACAAGGGGATTTGAGTGAAACAATTTACACTTAATGTAGAAGTCACGAGGGGTGTGGAGGAGAGGGATAGAGGAGTGGAGGTGAGGGATAGAGGAGTGGAGGTGAGGAGGTGTGGAGGAGAGGGATAGAGGAGTGGAGGTGAGGAGGTGTGGAGGAGAGGGATAGAGGAGTGGAGGTGAGGGATAGAGGAGTGGAGGTGAGGTGTGGAGGAGAGGGATAGAGGAGTGGAGGTGAGGAGGAGTGGAGGAGAGGGATAGAGGAGTGGAGGTGATGGATAGAGGAGTGGAGGTGATGGATAGAGGAGTGGAGGAGAGGAGGTGTGGAGGAGAGGGATAGAGGAGTGGAGGTGAGGGATAGAGGAGTGGAGGTGATGGATAGAGGAGTGGAGGTGAGGGATAGAGGAGTGGAGGTGAGGTGAGGGATAGAGGAGTGGAGGTGAGGAGGTGTGGAGGAGAGGGATAGAGGAGTGGAGGTGAGGGATAGAGGAGTGGAGGTGAGGGATAGAGGAGTGGAGGTGAGGGATAGAGGAGTGGAGGTGAGGGATAGAGGAGTGGAGGAGAGGGATAGAGGAGTGGAGGTGAGGGATAGAGGGGTGGAGGAGAGGGATAGAGGAGTGGAGGTGAGGGATAGATTTGGATATAGATGTATTAATAATACATACTTTAATTAAGTGACTGGGGATGCATGGAGCAGGAAGCTAGAACAAGGAGGACTAGGAGACAGGAGGAAGAGGAGAGAGAGAGAGACAGGTTGAGAGGGGAGAGAGAGAGAGAGAGAGAGAGACAGGTTGAGAGGGGAGAGAGAGAGAGAGAGAGAGACAGAGAGAGAGAGAGAGAGAGAGAGAGAGAGAGAGAGGAGAGAGAGAGAGAGAGAGAGAGAGAGAGAGAGAGAGAGAGAGAGAGAGACACAGAGAGAGAGAGAGAGAGAGAGAGAGAGACAGAGAGAGAGAGAGAGAGAGAGAGACAGGTTGAGAGGGGAGAGAGTTGGAGAGGGAGCAGGTTGAGAGGGGAGAGAGTTGGAGAGGGAGCAGGTCTGGGGTTCTCATTACATTTTGTCAGCTGGTGATTGTCAAGTTAATTAACATAAACACATTTAGCATCTCCTGGCTTCCACGTACAGCCTACAAGCCACTGATGCAGACCTTTGGAACATCTACATTTAAAAAAGTTGAATAAATCCATTTGTGCGCCGCCCAATGGGTCTCCTGGTGGCGGCCGGCTACGACAGAGCCAGTGTTTTAACCATTTATAATATATAGAGACTGTGTTTTAACAATTTATATAATAGAGACTGTTTTAACCATCTATATTATATAGAGACTGTGTTTTAACCATCTATATTATATAGAGACTGTGTTTTAACAATTTATATAATAGAGACTGTTTTAACCATCTATATTATATAGAGACTGTGTTTTAACCATCTATATTATATAGAGACTGTGTTTTAACCATCTATATTATATAGAGACTGTGTTTTAACCATCTATATTATATAGAGACTGTGTTTTAACCATCTATATTATATAGAGACTGTGTTTTAACCATCTATATTATATAGAGACTGTGTTTTTAACCATCTATATTATATAGAGACTGTGTTTTAACCATCTATATTATATAGAGACTGTGTTTTAACCATCTATATTATATAGAGACTGTGTTTTTAACCATCTATATTATATAGAGACTGTGTTTTAACCATCTATATTATATAGAGACTGTGTTTTAACCATCTATATTATATAGAGACTGTGTTTTAACCATCTATATTATATAGAGACTGTGTTTGAACCATCTATATTATATAGAGACTGTGTTTTAACCATCTATATTATATAGAGACTGTGTTTTAACCATTTATAATATATAGAGACTGTGTTTTTAACCATCTATATTATATAGAGACTGTGTTTTTAACCATCTATATTATATAGAGACTGTGTTTTAACCATCTATATTATATAGAGACTGTGTTTTAAACCATCTATATTATATAGAGACTGTGTTTTAACCATCTATATTATATAGAGACTGTGTTTTAACCATCTATATTATATAGAGACTGTGTTTTAACCATCTATATTATATAGAGACTGTGTTTTAACCATCTATATTATATAGAGACTGTGTTTTAACCATCTATATTATATAGAGACTGTTTTAACCATCTATATTATATAGAGACTGTGTTTTAACCATCTATATTATATAGAGACTGTGTTTTAACCATCTATATTATATAGAGACTGTGTTTTAACCATCTATATTATATAGAGATGTGTTTTAACCATCTATATTATATAGAGACTGTGTTTTAACCATCTATATTATATAGAGACTGTGTTTTAACCATCTATATTATATAGAGACTGTGTTTTAACCATCTATATTATATAGAGACTGTGTTTTAACCATCTATATTATATAGAGACTGTTTTAACCATCTATATTATATAGAGACTGTGTTTTAACCATCTATATTATATAGAGACTGTGTTTTTAACCATCTATATTATATAGAGACTGTGTTTTAACCATCTATATTATATAGAGATGTGTTTTAACCATCTATATTATATAGAGACTGTGTTTTTAACCATCTATATTATATAGAGACTGTGTTTTAACCATCTATATTACATAGAGACTGTGTTTTAACCATCTATATTATATAGAGACTGTGTTTTAAACCATCTATATTATATAGAGACTGTGTTTTAACCATCTATATTATATAGAGACTGTGTTTTAACCATCTATATTATATAGAGACTGTTTTCACCATCATAGAGACTGTGTTTTAACCATCTATATTATATAGAGACTGTGTTTTAACAATTTATATAATAGAGACTGTGTTTTAACCATCTATATTATATAGAGACTGTGTTTTAACCATCTATATTATATAGAGACTGTGTTTTAACCATCTATATTATATAGAGACTGTGTTTTAACCATCTATATTATATAGAGACTGTTTTCACCATCATAGAGACTGTGTTTTTAAACCATCTATATTATATAGAGACTGTGTTTTTAACAATTTATATAATAGAGACTGTGTTTTAACCATCTATATTATATAGAGACTGTGTTTTAACCATCTATATTATATAGAGACTGTTTTCACCATCATAGAGACTGTGTTTTAACCATCTATATTATATAGAGACTGTGTTTTAACAATTTATATAATAGAGACTGTTTTAACCATCTATATTACATAGAGACTGTGTTTTAACCATCTATATTACATAGAGACTGTGTTTTCACCATCATAGAGACTGTGTTTTAACTATCTATATTATATAGAGACTGTGTTTTAACCATCTATATTATATAGAGACTGTGTTTTAACCATCTATATTATATAGAGACTGTTTTCACCATCATAGAGACTGTGTTTTAACCATCTATATTATATAGAGACTGTGTTTTAACCATCTATATTATATAGAGACTGTGTTTTAACCATTTATAATATATAGAGACTGTGTTTTAACAATTTATATAATAGAGACTGTTTTAACCATCTATATTATATAGAGACTGTTTTAACCATCTATATTATATAGAGACTGTGTTTTAGCCATCATAGAGACTGTGTTTTAACCATCTATATTATATAGAGATGTGTTTTAACCATCTATATTATATAGAGACTGTGTTTTAACCATCATAGAGACTGTGTTTTAACCATCTATATTATATAGAGATGTGTTTTAACCA
>NW_025534948.1:127500-133844 GCF_020615455.1 Coregonus clupeaformis
CCTGGCTGAGGGAAGGAGGTTCTCACCCAAGATTTGACAGTACATGGCCCCGTCCATCGTCCCTTTGATGCGGTGAAGTTGTCCTGTCCCCTTAGCAGAAAAAACACCCCCAAAGCATAATGTTTCCACCTCCATGTTTGACGGTGGGGATGGTGTTCTTGGGGTCATAGGCAGCATTCCTCCTCCTCCAAACACGGCGAGTTGAGTTGATGCCAAAGAGCTCGATTTTGGTCTCATCTGACCACAACACTTTCACCCAGTTCTCCTCTGAATCATTCAGATGTTCATTGGCAAACTTCAGACGGGCCTGTATATGTGCTTTCTTGAGCAGGGGGACCTTGCGGGCGCTGCAGGATTTCAGTCCTTTACGGCGTAATGTGTTACCAATTGTTTTCTTGGTGACTATGGTCCCAGCTGCCTTGAGATCATTAACAAGATCCTCCCGTGTAGTTCTGGGCTGATTCCTCACCGTTCTCATGATCATTGCAACTCCATGAGGTGAGATCTTGCATGGAGCCCCAGGCCGAGGGAGATTGACAGTTCTTTTGTGTTTCTTCCATTTGCGAATAATAGCACCAACTGTTGTCACCTTCTCACCAAGCTGCTTGGCGATGGTCTTGTAGCCCATTCCAGCCTTGTGTAGGTCTACAATCTTGTCCCTGACATCCTTGGAGCGCTCTTTGGTCTTGGCCATGGTGGAGAGTTTGGAATCTGATTGATTGATTGCTTCTGTGGACAGGTGTCTTTTATACAAGTAACAAGCTGAGATTAGGAGCACTCCCTTTAAGAGTGTGCTCCTAATCTCAGCTCGTTACCTGTATAAAAGAAACCTGGGAGCCAGAAATCTTTCTGATTGAGAGGGGGTCAAATACTTATTTCCCTCATTAAAATGCAAATCAATTTATAAAATGTTTTACATGCGTTTTTCTGGATTTTTTTGTTGTTATTCTGTCTCTCACTGTTCAAATATACCTACCATTAAAATTATAGACTGATCATTTCTTTGTCGGTGGGCAAACGTACAAAATCAGCAGGGGATCAAATACTTTTTTCCCTCACTGTATCTCTCCTCTAATAATACAAATCAAATCAACTAAAAAATAACATTGAGGTTTGACTAATCAGTACTATAGCCTCCTGGCTAGGGGTCAGAGGTTAAGTGTCAAGCCTTAACGTGACCTCTGACACATAATTAAATTGGCCATTTTCAACCCCAGTTACAACCTGTTTACAGCAGCCAGCACAATCTCCATCGGATTACCGAGGTACCGCAAATCATTTGGCTAATCAATAACTGTTATCTGATGGTAGAGCAGCGGGGACACACACAGCAGAACACACACACACACACAGCAGAACACACACACACACAGCAGAACACACACACACACACACAGCAGAACACACACACACACAGCAGAACACAAACACACACAGCAGAACACAAACACACACAAGTTAAGAGAGTTCAGCATCAGAGTGATTAAGCCAAGCAAAGAGAAGTGGAGATTATATTAAATGAAGTCAGAATGTACAGTAATCTGATTAGTGTAGTAATTACAATGGGATTAGTCACACACACACACACACACACACACACATTAGGTGAGTAGTGTACAGTAATGTTTAGTAATTACATTGTGATTAGTTTAGCTACGTACAGTAGCAGTGTTGGAAGGCCAGAGGGCAGAGGGATGGATGGATGGAGGGGAAGAGACTGATGGAGAACAGAGGGATGGATGGAGAGAGGGGAAGAGACTGATGGAGAACAGAGGGATGGATGGAGAGAGGGGAAGAGACTGATGGAGAACAGAGGGATGGATGGAGAGAGGGAAGAGACTGATGGAGAACAGAGGGATGGATGGAGAGAGGGGAAGAGACTGATGGAGAACAGAGGGATGGATGGAGAGAGGGGAAGAGACTGATGGAGAAACAGAGGGATGGATGGAGAGAGGGGAAGAGACTGATGGAGAAACAGAGGGATGGATGGAGAGAGGGGAAGAGACTGATGGAGAAACAGAGGGATGGATGGAGAGAGGGAAGAGACTGATGGAGAACAGAGGGATGGATGGAGAGAGGGAAGAGACGATGGAGAAACAGAGGGATGGATGGAGAGAGGGAAGAGACTGATGGAGAACAGAGGGATGGATGGAGAGAGGGGAAGAGACTGATGGAGAACAGAGGGATGGATGGAGAGAGGGAAGAGACTGATGGAGAACAGAGGGATGGATGGAGAGAGGGGAAGAGACTGATGGAGAAACAGAGGGATGGATGGAGAGAGGGGAAGAGACTGATGGAGAACAGAGGGATGGATGGAGAGAGGGAAGAGACTGATGGAGAAACAGAGGGATGGATGGAGAGAGGGAAGAGACTGATGGAGAACAGAGGGATGGATGGAGAGAGGGGAAGAGACTGATGGAGAAACAGAGGGATGGATGGAGGAGGGGAAGAGACTGATGGAGAACAGAGGGATGGATGGAGAGAGGGGAAGAGACTGATGGAGAACAGAGGGATGGATGGAGAGAGGGGAAGAGACTGATGGAGAACAGAGGGATGGATGGAGAGAGGGGAAGAGACTGATGGAGAACAGAGGGATGGATGGAGAGAGGGAAGAGACTGATGGAGAACAGAGGGATGGATGGAGAGAGGGAAGAGACTGATGGAGAAACAGAGGGATGGATGGAGAGAGGGGAAGAGACTGATGGAGAACAGAGGGATGGATGGAGAGAGGGAAGAGACTGATGGAGAACAGAGGGATGGATGGAGAGAGGGGAAGAGACCGATGGAGAACAGAGGGATGGATGGAGAGAGGGAAGAGACTGATGGAGAACAGAGGGATGGATGGAGAGAGGGGAAGAGACTGATGGAGAACAGAGGGATGGATGGAGAGAGGGAAGAGACTGATGGAGAACAGAGGGATGGATGGAGAGAGGGGAAGAGACTGATGGAGAACAGAGGGATGGATGGAGAGAGGGAAGAGACTGATGGAGAACAGAGGGATGGATGGAGAGAGGGGAAGAGACTGATGGAGAAACAGAGGGATGGATGGAGAGAGGGGAAGAGACTGATGGAGAACAGAGGGATGGATGGAGAGAGGGGAAGAGACTGATGGAGAAACAGAGGGATGGATGGAGAGAGGGGAAGAGACTGATGGAGAACAGAGGGATGGATGGAGAGAGGGGAAGAGACTGATGGAGAACAGAGGGATGGATGGAGAGAGGGGAAGAGACTGATGGAGAACAGAGGGATGGATGGAGAGAGGGAAGAGAGATGGAGAGAGGACGGATGGAGGGAAGAGACAGAGGAAACAGAGGAGGATGGAGAGAGGGGAAGAGACGATGGAGAACAGAGGGATGGATGGAGAGAGGGGAAGAGACTGATGGAGAACAGAGGGATGGATGGAGAGAGGGGAAGAGACTGATGGAGAACAGAGGGATGGATGGAGAGAGGGGAAGAGACTGATGGAGAACAGAGGGATGGATGGAGAGAGGGAAGAGACTGATGGAGAAACAGAGGGATGGATGGAGAGAGGGAAGAGACTGATGGAGAACAGAGGGATGGATGGAGAGAGGGGAAGAGACTGATGGAGAACAGAGGGATGGATGGAGAGAGGGGAAGAGACTGATGGAGAAACAGAGGGATGGATGGAGAGAGGGGAAGAGACTGATGGAGAACAGAGGGATGGATGGAGAGAGGGGAAGAGACTGATGGAGAACAGAGGGATGGATGGAGAGAGGGGAAGAGACTGATGGAGAACAGAGGGATGGATGGAGAGAGGGGAAGAGACTGATGGAGAACAGAGGGATGGATGGAGAGAGGGAAGAGACTGATGGAGAACAGAGGGATGGATGGAGAGAGGGGAAGAGACTGATGGAGAACAGAGGGATGGATGGAGAGAGGGGAAGAGACTGATGGAGAACAGAGGGATGGATGGAGAGAGGGGAAGAGACTGATGGAGAACAGAGGGATGGATGGAGAGAGGGAAGAGACTGATGGAGAAAACAGAGGGATGGATGGAGAGAGGGGAAGAGACTGATGGAGAACAGAGGGATGGATGGAGAGAGGGGAAGAGACTGATGGAGAACAGAGGGATGGATGGAGAGGGAAGAGACTGATGGAGAACAGAGGGATGGATGGAGAGAGGGGAAGAGACTGATGGAGAACAGAGGGATGGATGGAGAGAGGGGAAGAGACTGATGGAGAACAGAGGGATGGATGGAGAGAGGGAAGAGACTGATGGAGAAACAGAGGGATGGATGGAGAGAGGAAGAGAGATGGAGAACAGAGGGATGGATGGAGGAGGGAAGAGACGATGGAGAAACAGAGGGATGGATGGAGAGAGGGGAAGAGACTGATGGAGAAACAGAGGGATGGATGGAGAGAGGGGAAGAGACTGATGGAGAACAGAGGGATGGATGGAGAGAGGGGAAGAGACTGATGGAGAACAGAGGGATGGATGGAGAGAGGGAAGAGACTGATGGAGAACAGAGGGATGGATGGAGAGAGGGAAGAGACTGATGGAGAACAGAGGGATGGATGGAGAGAGGGAAGAGACTGATGGAGAACAGAGGGATGGATGGAGAGAGGGAAGAGACGATGGAGAACAGAGGGATGGATGGAGAGAGGGGAAGAGACTGATGGAGAACAGAGGGATGGATGGAGAGAGGGGAAGAGACTGATGGAGAACAGAGGGATGGATGGAGAGAGGGGAAGAGACTGATGGAGAACAGAGGGATGGATGGAGAGAGGGGAAGAGACTGATGGAGAACAGAGGGATGGATGGAGAGAGGGGAAGAGACTGATGGAGAACAGAGGGATGGATGGAGAGAGGGGAAGAGACGATGGAGAAACAGAGGGATGGATGGAGAGAGGGAAGAGACTGATGGAGAAACAGAGGGATGGAGGAGAGAGGGGGAAGAGACTGATGGAGAAACAGAGGGATGGATGGAGAGAGGGAAGAGAGATGGAGAATAGAGGGATGGATGGAGAGAGGGGAAGAGATGATGGAGAACAGAGGGATGGATGGAGAGAGGGGAAGAGACTGATGGAGAACAGAGGGATGGATGGAGAGAGGGAAGAGACTGATGGAGAACAGAGGGATGGATGGAGAGAGGGAAGAGACGATGGAGAACAGAGGGATGGATGGAGAGAGGGGAAGAGACTGATGGAGAAACAGAGGGATGGATGGAGAGAGGGGAAGAGACTGATGGAGAACAGAGGGATGGATGGAGAGAGGGAAGAGATGATGGAGAACAGAGGGATGGATGGAGAGAGGGGAAGAGACTGATGGAGAAACAGAGGGATGGATGGAGAGAGGGGAAGAGACTGATGGAGAAATAGAGGGATGGATGGAGAGAGGGGAAGAGACTGATGGAGAACAGAGGGATGGATGGAGAGAGGGAAGAGACTGATGGAGAACAGAGGGATGGATGGAGAGAGGGGAAGAGACTGATGGAGAACAGAGGGATGGATGGAGAGAGGGAAGAGACTGATGGAGAAACAGAGGGATGGATGGAGAGAGGGGAAGAGACTGATGGAGAACAGAGGGATGGATGGAGAGAGAAGAGAAGATGGAGAAACAGAGGGATGGATGGAGAGAGGGGAAGAGACTGATGGAGAACAGAGGGAGGAGGAGAGAGGGAAGAGACTGATGGAGAACAGAGGGATGGATGGAGAGAGGGGAAGAGACTGATGGAGAAACAGAGGGATGGATGGAGAGAGGGAAGAGACTGATGGAGAACAGAGGGATGGATGGAGAGAGGGGAAGAGACTGATGGAGAACAGAGGGATGGATGGAGAGAGGGAAGAGATGATGGAGAATAGAGGGATGGATGGAGAGAGGGAAGAGACTGATGGAGAACAGAGGGATGGATGGAGAGAGGGAAGAGACTGATGGAGAACAGAGGGATGGATGGAGAGAGGGAAGAGACTGATGGAGAAACAGAGGGATGGATGGAGAGAGGGGAAGAGATGATGGAGAACAGAGGGATGGATGGAGAGAGGGGAAGAGACTGATGGAGAACAGAGGGATGGATGGAGAGAGGGAAGAGACTGATGGAGAAAAGAGGGATGGATGGAGAGAGGGAAGAGACTGATGGAGAAACAGAGGGATGGATGGAGAGAGGGGAAGAGACTGATGGAGAAACAGAGGGATGGATGGAGAGAGGGGAAGAGACTGATGGAGAACAGAGGGATGGATGGAGAGAGGGAAGAGACTGATGGAGAACAGAGGGATGGATGGAGAGAGGGAAGAGACTGATGGAGAACAGAGGGATGGATGGAGAGAGGGGAAGAGACTGATGGAGAAACAGAGGGATGGATGGAGAGAGGGGAAGAGACTGATG
>NW_025534949.1:0-130000 GCF_020615455.1 Coregonus clupeaformis
GACTGGGCTAGCGCAGCCAACACCACTGGCGGGTGGGGGGGAAAAGAGCGAGGCGGACGGCGGGCTGGCCAGGCGGCGCGCACCACTGGCTCGCGAGGTAGGAACAGGCGGACCGGGCTGGCAACGCGCACCACTGGTTTTGGTGCGGGGGGGGAGGACAGGCCGCGGGCTCGCGGCGCCACCACTGGCGGTGCGTGGGACAAGACAGAGCCGGACCGGGCTGGCGATCTCGCCACAGGCTAGTGAGGACAGAACAGGCCGGACCGGGCTGGCGGCCGCGCCCCGCTGGCTTGGTGCGAGGGCAGGATGGGCCGGACCGGGCTGGCGGCAGCGCACCACTGGCTTCGGTGCGGGGGGCAGAGAACAGGCCGGGCTGGACTGCGAACACGCACCATTGGCCCTTGGTGCGGGGAGGCTGGAGGCGGGCCGGGCCGGACTGTGGAGCGGACTGGAGGAGTCTGGAGCGAGGAGCTGACACAACCCCGTCTGGCTGAATGCCTAGTTCCGCACTATATTGAGGCATCAGCACAGGGCCGGTAGAGGGCTGTGCACTCGTACTGGCGCTACAGCACGTGGACTGGCGCAGGATATCCGGGACCGAGGAGGGGTACTGGAGGCCACGCGAGGGTGAGCCGGCACACCCGTCCTGGCTGCATGGTTACCCCTTAACCGCGACACGTGCGTGGTGCTAACACCCAGAGGCGTACAGGACTGTGCCCGGAACACCTGCAGCCCGGCACAGTGCGGTGGCTCCGCATAACACCGGAGCCTGCCCAGTCTCACGAGCTTCCTGGCCTGGTCACGGGTGGTTGGCTCTGCTCTACCTCTAGGCTCAGCTTAACCACCCTTTTGGCCCCCCAAAATGTTCTTGGGGCTGTCTCTGGGGGCTTCCTCCTAAGCCCGGCAGTGCCCTCTGCGTTGCACGCTGCTCATCTCTGTGCGCGCCTCCACAGTCTCCTCTCTGCCTGGGCATTCACCTTTGCTCATGGCCCTTTGCCCAACGAATATCTCCTCCCGAGGCTCACCATTTGCCCACCTGGGACGCCGCCATCTTCTCCTCCTGGGCACGCTGCTTGGTCTCCTATGAGTGGGATCTTCTGTCCTCGTCGTCAGCTGAGGAGCCACGGACTAAGGCGCAAGCAGTGATAAGCGTACATGCACTTTAATTGTACTTACACAAAGCAAAAACAACAAACAAACGAATACGTAGGGTCCTGGGTTATACACTACAAACCAAACGGAACAAAGATCCCACAAATACTAGTGCAACACAGGCTGCCTAAGTATGGTCCCAATCAGAGAAACAAGCTACAGCTGCCTCTGGTGTGGGAGACCACCTAGCCAACATGAATACAAAACGATCTAGAAGCGAAAACATAGAAAAACTAAACATGAGAAACATCCACACCTGGCTCAACCTTTAAGAGTCCCCAGAGACAGGGCGTGACACCTATGGGGTCAAACAAAACGCAAGTCAAAAATACAACAGAAAATATATATACAGTGTGTGTGAATGTAGTAAGTTAAGGCAAGAAATAGGCCATAGTGCAAAATAGTTACATGTTCACGGTGTTGCTTTTGCCTCGAAGTGAGCATAGAAATTATTAGCTCGTCTGGTAGGCTCGTGTCACTGGGCAGCTCACGGCTGTCAGCTTCCCTTTGTAGTTTGTAATGGTTTTCCAAGCCTTGCCACATCCGGCTTGAACATCGGAGCCGTTGTGAGTACGATTCAATCTTAGTCCTGTATTGACTCTTTGCCTGTTTGATGGTTCGAGTCGGAGGGCATCGCGGGAGTTTCTCTGGGTTAGAGTCTCGCTCCTTGAAAGCAGCAGCTCTACCGCCCCTTTAGCTCAGTGCGGATGTTTGCTGTAATCCATGGCTGGTTGGGGTATGCTCGGTCACTGTAGGGGGCGGCGTCATCGATGCACAATTAATGAAGCCAGTGACCTGATAGCGGTATACTCCTCGGCGCCATCGGAAGAATCCCAGAAAAAATATTCCAGTCTGTGCTAGCAAAAACAGTCCTGAAGCTTAGCATCTGCGTCATCTGACCACTTCCATTAACGCGGGAATTCATGGTGCTTCCTGCTTTAGTTTTGCTTATAAGCAGAAATCAGGAGATATCATTATGGTCAGATTTGCCAAATTGAGGTGAGGACAGCTTCTCTGTGTATGGAGTAAAGGTGGTCTTGAGTTTTTCCACTCTGGTTGCAGATTTAACATGCTGGTAGAAATTAGGTAGAAAGCGGATTTAGGATTTCCCTGCATTAAAGTCCCCCGGCCACTAGGGCGCTGCCTCTTGATGAGCGTTTTCCTGTTTAACGCTTATGGCGTTTTACAGCTCATTAAACGTAATCTCTTAGTGCCAGCATCGGTTTGTGGTGGTAAATAACAACTACGAAAAATATAGAAGAAAACTCTCTTGGTAAATAGTGTGGTCTACATCTTATCATGAGATACTCTTCCTCAAGCGAGCAAAACCTCGATTTACAGTGCACCAGCTGTTTGTTTACAAATATACACAGACCGCATACACCACTTGTCTTACCGGAGTCAGCCATTCTATCAGCGTATATTCAGCCAGCTGTATGTTATCCATGTTGTCGTTCAGCCCGCGACTCTGTGAAACATAAGATATTCAGATTTTAATGTCCCGTTGGTAGGATATCCTTGATCTTAGGTCAGTCCATTTTGTTTTTCCAATGATTGTCGTTGGCTAATAGGATTGATGGAAGAGGCAGATTACTCACTCGCTTCGTCTGAGAATCCTTACAAGGCATCCCAGCCTACGTCCCACGATATCTCTGTCTCTTTCTCATGCAAATGACCGGAATTTGGGCCTTGTCGGGTGTCTGTAGAATATCCTTCGCGTCCAGACTCATTGCAGAAAAAAATCTTCATCAATACGAGGTGAGTAATCGCTTATCCTGATATCCGAAGCTCCTTTTTGGTCATAAAGAGCGGTGCTTAGAAACATTATGTACAGAATAGAAGTACAAATTACGCGAAGAAACACACATAATAGTACAATGTTGGTTGGGGGGCTAAAAAAGCGGCAGCCATCTCCTCCGTCGCCAAGCAACAAACAAATCTGTGTGGAAGATTTGGAGTTTGCTTACGTTCCCATTTTCGACACGTCTCTCTCTCTCTCTCTCTCTCTCTCTCTCTCTCTCTCTCTCTCTGTGCCTCTCTCTCTCTCTCTCTCTCTCTCTCTCTCTCTCTCTCTCTCTCTCTCTCTCTCTCTGTGTCTCTCTCTCTCCTCTGTGTCTCTCTCTCTCTCTCTCTCTCTCTCTCTCTCTCTCTCTCTGTCTCTGCTCTCTCTCTCTCTCTCTCTCTCTCCCTCTCTCTCTCTCTCTCTCTCTCTCTCTCTCTCTCTCTCTCTCTCTCTCTCTCTCTCTCTCTCTCTCTCTCTCTCTCTCTCTCTCTCTCTCTCTCTCTCTCCTTTTCCCCCCTTCTTTAATATAATAATATAATAGTAGTAACAATAATAATAGTAATAATATGTCTCACTCACCTGGTGTTTTTTGGAGGAGAGGGATGTCCGAGTTCTGTGATTGACAGCTGTCGTCTCTGCGTATCTGGTAGGTGTCTGTTGGGGGTCATGTTGCCCAGCGTGTGGACACTCTCCCGGCTCCCAATACCCCACTGCTTCCATGGAAAGAAACTACTCCTTTTTCCTGTCAGCTGCTCCTTCAATAACAAAACTATATTAACTTAATATCTACACTGAACAAAAATAAATTCAACATGCAACAATTTCAAATATTTTACTGAGCTTACAGTTCAGATGCGGAAATCAGTCAATTGAAATAAATACAGTGAGGAAAAAAAAAAAAAGTATTTGATCCCCTGCTGATTTTGTACATTTGTCCACTGACAAAATCACATCAGTCTATAATTTTAATTGTGGGTTTATTTGAACAGTAGAGGGAACAGAATAACAACAAAAAAATCCAGAAAAAGCACATGTCAAAAATGTTATAAACTCTCCCTTTGAGAGTGTGCTCCTAATCTCAGCTACGTTACCTGTATAAAAAGACAGAAATCTTTCTGGTTGAGAGGGGAGTCAATTTATTTCTAATTAAAAATACAAATCAATTTTATAACATTTTTGACATGCGTTTTTCTGTTCTGGATGTTTATTCTGTCTCTCACTGTTCAAATAAACCTACCATTAAAGTATAGACTGATGTCTGTCTTTGTCGAGTGAGCGCGTGCTAAAAATCAGCAGAGATCAATATTCTTTCCCTCACTGTAGTGGGCCCTATATGGATTTCACATGACTGGGAATACAGATATGCATCTGTTGGCTGCGCAGTTGGTGGTCCAATTCATACCAAAGGTGTTCGATGGGGTTGAGAGTCAGAGGCTCTGTGCAGGTCAGTCAGGATTCTTCCACACTGATGTCGACTAACCATTTCTGTGTGGACCTTGCCCTTTGCAGGGCGGGGGTGTCATGTTGAAACAGGAAAGGCCTTCCCCAAACTGTTGCCACAAGTTGGGAATCACAGAATCGTCTAGAATGTAATTGTATGCTGTAGCATTAAGATTTCACTTAAATTTAGAACTAAGGGGCTAGCACGAACCATGAAAAACAGCCCCATACCATTAATCTCCTCCACCAAACTTTACAGTTGGCACTATGCATTCGGGCAGGTAGGCGTTCTCCTGGCATCCCGCACTCAAGATTTGTCTGTCGGGACTGACAGATGGTGAGCGTGATTCATCACTGCAGAAGAACACGTTTCCTCCCCAGAGTCCAATGGCGGTGCTTGGCATTGCGTATGGTGATCTGAGGCTTGTGTGCGGCTACTCGGCCATGGAAACCCATTTCATGAAGCTCCCGATGATCAGTTCTTGTGCTGACGTTGTTTCCAGAGGCAGTTTGGAATTCGGTAGTGAGTGTAGCAACCGAGGACAGACGATATCTAGTTGATACAACAACACAACTATTTAAATTGACTGATTTCCTTGTATGAACTGTAACTCAGTAAAGTCTTTAAAATTGTTGTATGTTGTGTTTATTTTTGTTCAGTGTAGACACAGCACAACTATATTAATGTCTACTAGATACAACACAATAATATTAGCCATCAACTAGATACAACGACATGTATATTAATATCAACTAGATACAACGACATGTATATTAATATCAACTAGATACAACATTTCATGTATATTAATATCAACTAGATACAACGACATGTATATTAATATCAACTAGATACAACGACATGTATATTAATATCAACTAGATACAACGACATTGTATATTAATATCCAGCTAGATACAACGACATGCATATTAATATCAACTAGATATAACTTGACATGTATATTAATATCAACTAGATGTAGCGACATGTATAATATCAACTAGATACAACACAATAATATTAATATCAACTAGATACAACGACATGTATATTAATATCAACTAGATACAACGACATGTATATTAATATCAACTAGATACAACGACATGTATATTAATATCAACTAGATACAACACAATAATATTAATATCAACTAGATACAACGACATGTATATTAATATCAACTAGATACAACGACATGTATATTAATATCAACTAGATACAACGACATGTATATTAATATCAACTAGATACAACACAATAATATTAATATCAACTAGATACAACGACATGTATATTAATATCAACTAGATATAGCGACATGTATATTAATATCAACTGATCTAGCGACATGTATATTAATATCAACTAGATCTAGCGACATGTATATTAATATCAACTAGAATTTTTTTTATTTTTTTATTTCACCTTTATTTAACCAGGTAAGCCAGTTGAGAACAGGTTCTCATTTACAACTGCGACCTGGCCAAGATAAAGCAAGTAGTGCAATAAAAAAAACGCTTACAGAAGTTACATAGGTAAAGAAAAAAAAACATAAAGTCAGAAAATACAACAGAAAATATATATACAGTGTGTGCAAATGCTTAGTTATGGAGGTAAGGCAATAAATGGGCTATAGTGCAGAATAATTACAATAGTATTAACACTGGAATGCTAGATGTGCAAGAGATTATGTGCAAATAGAATGCTTGGGGTGCAAAGAGCAAATTAGAGAAATAACAATATAGGGATGAGGTAGTTGGGTGGGCTAATTTCAGATGGGCTGTGTACAGGTGCAGTGATCGGTAAGGTGCTCTGACAACTGATGCTTAAAGTTATTGGGGGAGATAAGAGTCTACAGCCTTCCAGAGATTTTTGCAATTTGTTCCAGTCATTGGCAGCAGAGAACTGGAAGGAATGGCGGCAAAAGGTGTTGGCTTTGGGAATGACCAGTGAGATATACTGCTGGAGCGCAGACTACGGTGGGTGCTATGAGTGACCAATGAGCTAAGATAGAGGCGGGGATTTGCCTAGCAGTGATTTATAGATGGCCTGGAGCCAGTGGGTTTGTTTGACGAACATGTAGTGAGGACCAGCCAACAGAGCGTACAGGTCACAGTGGTGGGTAGTGTATGGGGCTTTGGAGACAAAGCGGATGGCACTGTGATAGACTACATCAATTTGCTGAGTAGAGTGTTGGAGGCTATTTTGTAAATGACATCGCGAAGTCAAGGATCGGTAGGATAAATCAGTTTTACGAGGGCATGTTTGGCAGCATGAGTGAAGGAGGCTTTGTTGAAATAGGAAGCCGATTCTAGATTTAACTTTGGATTGGAGATTCTTTATGTGAGTCTGGAAGTTGAGTTTACAGTCTAACCAGACACCTAGATATTTGTAGTTGTCCACATACTCTAGGTCAGACCCGTCGAAGATGGTGATTCTAGTCGGGTGGGCGGGTGCTAGCGTTCGATTGAAAAGCATGCATTTAGTTTTACTAGTGTTTAAGAGCAGTTGAAGGCTACTGAAGGATTGTTGTATGGCATTGAAGCTCGTTTGGAGGTTTGTTAACACAGTGTCCAATGAAGGGCCAGATGTATACAAAATGGTGTCGTCTGCGTAGAGGTGGATCTGAGAGTCATATATTAATGTCAACTAGATACAACGACATGTATATTAATATCAACTAGATACAACGACATGTATATTAATATCAACTAGATACAGCGACATGTGTATTATTATCAACTAGATACAACGACATGTATATTAATATCAACTAGATACAACGACATATTAATATCAACTAGATACTACAATGACATGTATATTAATATCAACTAGATACAACGACATGTATATTAATATCAACTAGATACAACGACATGTATATTAATATCAACTAGATACAGCGACATGTATATTAATATCAGCTAGATACAACGACATGTATATTAATATCAACTAGATACAGCGACATGTATATATTAATATCAACTAGATACAACGACATGTATATTAACATCAACTAGATACAACGACATGTATATTAATAGTAACTAGATACAACGACATGTATATTAATATCAACTAGATACAGCGACATGTATATTATCAACTAGATACAGCGACATGTATATTAATATCAACTAGATACAACGACATGTATATTAATATCAACTAGATACTAACGACAATATATTAATATCAACTAGATACAACGACATGTATATTAATATCAACTAGATACAGCGACATGTATATTAATATCAACTAGATACAACGACATGTATGTTAATATCAACTAGATACAGCGACATATTAATATCAACTAGATACAACGACATGTATATTAATATCAACTAGATACAACGACATGTATATTAATATCAACTAGATACAACGACATGTATATTAATATCAACTAGATACAACGACATGTATATTAATATCAACTAGATACAACGACATGTATATTAATATCAACTAGATACAACGACATGTATATTAATATCAACTAGATAGCGACATGTATATTAATATCAACTAGATACAACGACATGTATATTAATATCAACTAGATACTAGCGACATGTATATTAATGTCAACTAGATACAACGACATGTATATTAATGTCAACTAGATACAACGACATATATATTAATATCAACTAGATAGCGACATGTATATTAATATCAACTGAATACAACGACATGTATATTAATGTCAACTAGATACAACGACACTTGTATATTAATATCAACTAGATACTACAACGACATGTATATTAATATCAACTAGATACATGACATGTATATTAATATCAACTAGATACAACGACATGTATATTAATGTCAACTAGATACAACGACATGTATATTAATATCAACTAGATACAACGACATATATTAATATCAACTAGATACAACGACATGCATATTAATATCAGCTAGATACAGCGACATGTATATTAATATCAACTAGACTCCTAGCGACATGTATATTAATATCAACTAGATACAACGACATGTATATTAATATCAACTAGATACAGCGACATGTATATTAATATCAACTAGATACAGCAACGTATATTAATATCAACTAGATACAACGACATGTATATTAATATCAACTAGATACAGCGACATGTATATTAATATCAACTGGTACCAGCGACAGTTATTAATATCAACTAGATACAACGACATGTGTATTAATATCAACTAGATACAACGACATGTATATTAATATCAACTAAGATACAAGCGACATGTACATATTAATATCAACTAGATACAGCGACATGTATATTAATATCAACTAAGATACAACGACATGTATATTAATATCAACTAGATACAACGACATGTGTATTAATATCAACTAGATCTAGCGACATGTATATTAATATCAACTAGATACAACGACATGTATATTAATATCAACTAGATACAGCGACATGTATATTAATATCAACTAGATACAAGCGACATGTATATTAATATCAACTAGATACAACGACATGTATATTAATATCAACTAGATACAACGACATGTATATTAATATCAACTAGATACAACACGACATGTATATTAATATCAACTAGATAGCGACATGTATATTATCAACTAGATACAACGACACATGTATATTAATATCAACTAGATAGCGACATGTATATTAACATCAACTAGATACAACGACATGTATATTAATATCAACTAGATACAGCGACATGTATATTAATATCAGCTAGATACAACGACATGTATATTAATATCAGCTAGATACAGCGACATGTATATTAATATCAACTAGATACAACGACATATATATTAATATCAACTAGATACAACGACATGTATATTAATATCAACTAGATACAAGCGACATGTATATTAATGTCAACTGATACAACGACATGTATATTAATATCAACTAGATACAAACATGTATATTAATATCAACTAAGATACAGCGACATGTATATTAATGTCAACTAGATACAACGACATGTATATTAATATCAACTAGATACCGACATGTATATTAATATCAACTAGATACAACGACATGTATATTAATATCAACTAGATACAGCGACATGTATATTAATATCAACTAGATACAACGACATGTATATTAATATCAACTAGATACAGCGACATGTATATTAATATCAACTAGATACAACGACATGTGTATTAATATCCAACTAGATACAGCGACATGTATATTAATATCAACTGAATACAGCGACATGTATATTAATATCAGCTAGATACAACGACATGTATATTAATATCAACTAGATACAACGACATGTATATTAATATCAACTAGATACAACGACATGTATATTAATATCAACTAGATACAACGACATGTATATTAATATCAACTAGATACAACGACATGTATATTAATATCAACTAGATACAACGACAGTAACCCACATATTAATATCAACTTCGATACAGCGACATGTATATTAATGTCAACTAGATCGCGACATGTATATTAATGTCAACTAGATACAACGACATATATTAATATCAACTAGATACAACGACATGTATATTAATATCAACTGAATACAACGACATGTATATTAATGTCAACTAGATACAACACGACATGTATATTTAATATCAACTAGATACAACGACATGTATATTATTATCAGCCTAGATACAGCGACATGTATATTAATATCAACTAGATACAACGACATGTATATTAATGTCAACTAGATACAACGACATGTATATTAATATCAACTAGATACCACGACATGTATATTAATATCAACTAGATACAGCGACATGTATATTAATATCCAACTAGATACAACGACATGTATCAATAATATCAGCTAGATACAACGACATGTATATTAATATCAACTAGATACAGCGACATGTATATTAATATCAACTAGATACAGCGACATGTATATTAATATCAACTAGATACAACGACATGTATATTAATATCAACTAGATACAGCGACATGTGTATTAATATCAACTAGATACAACGACATGTGTATTAATATCAACTAGATACAACGACATGTATATTAATATCAGCTAGATGACTAGCGACATGTGTATTAATATCAACTAGATACAACGACATGTATATTAATATCAACTAGATACAGCGACATGTATATTAATATCAGCTAGATACAGCTGACATGTCAATATCAACTAGATACAACGACATGTATATTAATATCAACTAGACCTATGAGACATGTATATTAATATCAACTAGATAGCGACATGTATATTAATATCAACTAGATACAACTGTAACAACTAATACAACGACATTTAATATCAACTAATCTAACAACTATTACTATCTAGTAGATAGCAACACAACTATATTATGATCTACAATTCTTTTTCTTTTTTTTTTTTTTTTTTTACCTTTATTTAACCATTAAATAGGGTATAATTGTATTTGTTATTTTTATTTAACCATTATTTAACTAGACAAGTCAGTTAAGAACAAATTCTTATTTACAATGACGGCCTGTCAAAGGCAAAGGCCTCCTCTTGGGGGACGGGGGCTGGGATTAAAAATAAAAATATAGGACAAAACACACACATCACAACAAGAGACACCACAACACTACATAAAAGAAGAAACGCACACAACACTACATAAAGAAGACACCACAACACTACATAAAAAGACACACCACAACACTACATAAAGAGACACCACAACACACTACATAAAAAGAGAGACCACTAAAGACAACAACATAGCATGGCAGCAACACATGACAACACAGCATGGTATGGCACTACATGACAACAACATGTTTAGCAACACAACATGGCAGCAGCCCAACATGGTAGCAGCACAAAACATTGTACAAACATTATTGGGCAGACAACAGCACAAAGGGCAAGAAGAATTAGAGACAACAATACGTCACGCGAAGCAACACAGCTGTCAGTAAGAGTGTCCATGATTGAGTCTTTGAATGAAGACATTGAGATAAAACTGTCCAGTTTGAGTGTTTTTGCAGCTCGTTCGAGTCGCTAGCTGCAGCGAACTGAAAAGAGGAAGCGACCCAGGGATGTGTGTGTTTTTGGACCTTTAACAGGATGTGAGTGGCAGAGGGGGTGTTGTATGTGGAGAATGAGGGACTGCAGTAGGTATCTCAGATAGGGGGTGAGGCCTAAGAGGGTTTTCATAAATAAGCATCAACCAGTGGGTCTTTGCGGCGGGTATACAGAGATGACCAGTTTACAGAGGGGTATAGAGTGCAGTGATGTGTCCTATAAGAAGCATTGGTGGCAAATCTGATGGACGAATGGTAAAGAACATCTAAGCACCCTTACCTGCTGATCTATAAATTAAGTCTCCGTATTAATCTAGCATGGGTCGGATGGTCACCTGAGTCGGGGTGTTTGGCAGCTGGGGTGAAAGAGGAGCGATTTACGATAGAGGAAGTCTGGTTTAACCTTAGCCTGCTTTAGCTTTCATATGTGCTGAAAAAGGACAGTGCTGCCGTCCTAGCCATACTCCCAAACTACTTGGATGAGGTGGCTTCTACCTCCAAGCTCTAAACCCTCAAGGTGGTAAATCACACCGGTGGGGAGAGAGGGCATTCTTCTTAGCAAACCACATGACCTTGTGTTTTGGAGGTGTTCAGAACAAGGTTAAGGGCAGAGAAAACTTGTTGGACACTAAGAAAGCTTTGTTGTAGAGCGTTTAACACAAAATCCGGGGAGGGGCCAGCTGAGTATGAGACTGTACCATCTGCATATAAATGGATGAGAGAGCTTCCTACTGCCTGAGCTATATTGTTGATGTAAGTTGAGAAGAGCGTGGGGCCTAGGATGGAGCCTTGGGCAGTGGCTGAGACAGCAGATGTTCTGACTTTGTATACTGCACTCTTTGAGAGAGGTAGTTTGCAAATCAGACTAAAGACCCCTCAGAGACACCGATACTCCTTAGCCGACCCACAACAATGGAATGGTCTACCGTAACAAAAGCTTTGGCCAAGTCAATAAAAATAGCAGCACAACATTGCTTAGAATCAAGAGCAATGGTGACAAAATTTAGATCCTTTAAGGTTGCAGTGACACATCAATAACCTGAGCGGAAACCAGACTGCATACCAGAGAGAATACTATAGACATCAAGAAAGCCAGTCAGTTGATTATTGACAAGTTTTTCCAACACTTTTGATAAATAGGGCAAAATAGAAATTGTCCTATAACAGTTAGGATCAGCTTGATCTCTCCCTTTAAATAAAGGACGCACGGGGACTGCCTTCCAAGCAATGGGAACCTCCCCAGAGAGGAGAGACAGGTTAAAAAGGTCAGAGACAGGCTTGGTGATGATAGGGGCAGCAACCTTAAAGAAGAAAGGGTCTAAACCATCTGACCCAGATGTTTCTCTGGGGTCAAGTTTAAGGAGCTCCTTTAGCACCTCAGACTCAGTGACCGCCTGCAGGGAGAAACTTTGTAGCGGGGCAGGGGAAAAAGAGGGAGGAGCGTCAGGGCTAGTCGCATTAGAAGGACTGGGAGATGAGGAAATGTTGGACAGGCAATGAGGCATGGCTGAATCAAACAGGAATCCTTACTTAATGAAGTGGTGATTAAAGAGCTCAGCCATGTGCTCCTCGTCAGTAACAACCACATCATCAACATTAAGGGACATGGGCAGCTGTGAGGAGGAGGGTTTATTCTCGGTCTTTAACCGTTTTCCGAACTTCGGGGTTCGACCTCAGAGAGAGAACTGCTCCTTAAAGTAACTAACTTTGGCCTTCCGGATAGCCTGAATGCACTTATTTCTCATTTGCCTGAACGAGCCAGTCAGCCTGAGTATGCGTGTGCCAAGCCTTTCGCCAAATGGAATTCTTGAGTTGGAATAACTCTGCCAGATCACGGTCGAACCAGGCGCTGAACCTGTTTTTAATTCTCATTTTCTTTATGGGGGCGTGTTTGTTAACAACATTACTAAAAACATAAAAAAAGAAGGTCCAACTGTCTTCGACAGAGGGGATCAAGCTGATTCTATACCAATTTACAGAGGCCAGGTCATGAAGGAAGGCTTGCTAATTAAAGTTTTTTAGCAAGCGTCTATGACAAATCAGGACAGGTTTTTTCACTGAGTAGCCATTACGAACACAGGCTGTAAAACAGTGATCACTAAGGTCATTACAGAAAACACTAGACTGATACCTATCAGGATTATTTGTGAGGATAACATCAAGGAGAGTAGCCTTTTCTGGGTGTTTGGAGTCATACCTTGTGGGATTGGTAATAATCTGAGAAAGATTTAGGGAGTCCCATTGCTTTAGGACTTGGTCAGTTGGTTTAAGCATGTCCCAGTTTAGGTCACCGAGCAGGACAAATTCAGACTTAGTGTAAGGGGCCAGGAGAGAGCTTAGGGAGCAGGTAGGGTACAGGCCGGTGCTGTGTAAGGGGCCAGGAGAGAGCTTAGGGCAGGTAGGGTACAGGCCGGTGCTGTAAGGGGCCAGGAGAGAGCTTAGGGCAGGTAGGGTACAGGCCGGTGCTGTGTAAGGGGGCCAGGAGAGGCTTAGGGCAGGTAGGGTACAGGCCGGTGCTGTGTAAGGGGGGCCAGGAGAGAGCTTAGGGCAGGTAGGGTACAGGCCGTTGCTGTGTAAGGGGGCCAGGAGAGAGCTTAGGGCAGGTAGGGTACAGGCCGGTGCTGTGTAAGGGGCCAGGAGAGAGCTTAGGGCAGGTAGGTACAGGCCGGTGCTGTGTAGGGGCCAGGAGAGAGCTCAGGGCAGGTAGGGTACAGGCCGGTGCTGTGTAAACAGGAGAGAGCTCAGGGCAGGTAGGGTACAGGCCGGTGCTGTGTAAGGGGCCAGGAGAGAGCTTAGGGCAGGTAGGGTACAGGCCGGTGCTGTGTAAGGGGCCAGGAGAGAGCTTAGGGCAGGTAGGGTACAGGCCGGTGCTGTGTAAGGGGCCAGGAGAGAGCTTAGGGCAGGTAGGGTACAGGCCGGTGCTGTGTAAGGGGCCGAGAGAGAGCTTAGGGCAGGTAGGGTACAGCGGTGCTGTGTAAGGGGCCAGGGAGAGAGCTTAGGGCAGGTAGGGTCATGAGGGCCGGTGCTGTGTAAGGGCCAGGAGAGAGCTTAGGGCAGGTAGGGTACAGGCCGGTGCTGTGTAAGGACCAGGAGAGAGCTTAGGGCAGGTAGGGTACAGGCCGGTGCAAGGGGCCAGAGAGAGCTTGGGGCAGGTAGGGTACAGGCCGGTGCTGTGTAAGCCACAAGAGAGCTTAGGGCAGGTAGGGTACAGGCCGGTGCTGATGGTGGACGACGATAACACCCAGCAACAGTCAACAAAGAGCTTTTGAAAGTTTAATGCTTAAAACCAGCAAATCAAATTGTTTGGGGACAGACTTGGTGGAGACAACCGAGCCCTGAAGGTGTTCCTTGGTGAGATTGCCACTCCACCACCTTTGGAAGATCTGTCTTGCTAGGTTATAACCAGAAAGGTTAACATCAGTGTTCAAAACACTCTTTCTTAACCATCGTCTCAGTAATGACCAACACATCTGGATTGGAGCTGTTGAACCCACAGTTGTTTCAATTGATACATTTTAGGTAATAAGCTCCTACTGTTAACGTGCAGAAAACCCAGGCTTTTTACGAGAGCAGAATCAGTGAAGCAGATATCAGAGCACAAGTCAGAATTGGGACTAGCAGCAGTAGATGGGCCAGGAAGTACATACACATTTCCAGATATCATCAGCAGTAATACAATCAGGGCACGGCCGAGGACAGGGAGAGCTCTGCAGTGTTGATTTTTTATGACAGTTGAATGTGCATTAGATGGCAACAAGATCATATTGTACAGAAATTTCCTCAGGCATCATGAATACAAAGCTGGTGAGAGGTGGTTAGAATAGGATGGGAGGTCAAGAGTCTGTGTAACCAATAGAGAGTCAGAGTCCCGAGTGTGGGAACAAACATGGTCTGTCCCACGGTTGGGTAAACAAGCAAGTTCATAGTCAACAAAGCACACAGGAGTCATGAGGCAAATAGCATAAAGTACAATACAAAAATATAATGACTTGGGGCTAGCCATTGTAAGTTCAAAGAGTCACTCGCCCCAACAAAATAACTTGAGAGAGGAGCTCTCTATGAGTCCAGTAGGCTATAAAAGAGATAGAATAAATAAATAGTAGGCCTATACTAGTTAATGAAAGCGTTTCTGAGTAAAGCTCACATAATAAGCTTCACAAGTTAATTAGCCTACATAAAATTCTGATCAGTCTAAAGTCTGCGGTGTGTGTGTAAGTGCGTGTGTGCTGGAGGCGAGCGAAAGCTCAGGAGATAGGGGTGAGTGTGGTGGGGGTACCTGTGCCAGGAGGGGAGAGACAGGGGAGACAGGGGAGACAAGGGAGACAGGCATTAGGGAGACAGGGGACAGGGAGACAGGGAACATGAATGGGGAGACAGGGGGAGACAGGGAGACAGGGGGAGACAGGTAGAGACAGGGGGAGACAGGGGAGACAGGGGAGACAGGGGGAGACAGGGGAGACAAGAGGCAGACAGGGGAGACAGGGGGGAGACAGGGGGGAGACAGGGGAGACAGGGGGAGACAGGGAGAGAGACAGGGGGGAGACAGGGGGAGACAGGGGGAGACAGGGGGGACAGGGGAGGGGGGGAGACTGGGCAGAGGGGAACGGGGGAGACGGGGAGGGGAGACAGGGGAGACAGGGGGAGACAGGGGGAGACAGGGGACACAGGGGGGGGGAGACAGGGGGAGACAGGCCAGGGCAGACGGTGAACAGATCGCCAGGTGAATCAAGCAGCAGTGGCGCAGGCAACGGGAGTAGGTGTCACAACCGCTTGGGAGAAGCTTTTTTCGTGGAGGCAGATTCCTTGTTGAAAATCCCAGCTAGCTAAGCTAACGTAGCTGGCAAGTCTCTGTCCAATGTTGTTTTTCCACGTGCAAAAGGAGGATTGTTAGCTAGCATGTCTCTTCAGTTTCAGCAAATGGTCCTTTACTTGACGTCCAAACAAAGTTGTCCTGTGGCTGTTGTATTTTGGAGATTGCGAGAGGATATCTTCTGATGTGATCAAAGCATCAATATTCTTTTTTATTGAGGTAATTTACAATTGAAGTGCCCTGGCTGCATATCCGTTCAAAATAGAGATGAATCCAGGGGTACTGTATTGTAATGACATCGCGGCATTTGGGTAGGGGAGGCTGTGAAACTCTCCTTGTTGGGCTCAAGGGCTTTGACACCTCTCACTTCACACCTCAGTGCTAACTGAAGTTGCAGCCGGATCTGTTCTGTCCTAGCAAGCTTGGTAGCCTTAACTTATAACATTCAGTCCTTATAAAGGAAAATATATCATTGTAATTTATTATTTAAAAGTCGCTTCAGACTAAACATGACTCACTCAGTTCCAGGTCTCCGTTGTTCTTCTCTTCCTGGCCGTTGGTTTGCCCAGAGCATTTGCTGTAGTCCTTGGAAATCTTTGGTTGTAGGAATCCTTCCAGGTCATTTTGTCCAAAATCAGGTTGTAGGTTTGGAGTTTTGATTTGATTATGTTGTGGAGGGTAGTATCCTGTATATGTTGTGGAGGGTAGTATCCTGTATATGTTGTTGAGGGTAGTATCCAGTATATGTTGTGGAAGGTAGTATCCTGTATATGTTGTGGAGGGTAAGTATCCTGTTATGATGTGGAGGGTAGTATCCTGTTATGTTGTGGAGGGTCGTATCCTGTATGTTGTGGAGGGTAGTATCCTGTATATGTTGTGGAGGGTAGTATCCTGTATATGTTGTGGAGGGTAGTATCCTGTAAATGTTGTGGAGGGTAGTATCCTGTATATGTTGTGGAGGGTAGTATCCTGTTATGTTGTGGAGGGTAGTATCCTGTTATGTTGTGGAGGGTAGTATCCTGTATATGTTGTGGAGGGTAGTATCCTGTATATGTTGGCGAGGGTAGTATCCTGTATATGTTGTGGAGGGTGGTATCCTGTATAGGGAGGAGTAGTATCCTGTTATGTTGTGGAGGGTAGTATCCTGTTATGTTGTGGAGGGTAGTATCCTGTTATGTTATGGAGGGTAGTATCCTGTTATGATGTGGAGGGTAGTATCCTGTATATGTTGTGGAGGGTTGTATCCTGTTATGATGTGGAGGGTAGTATCCTGTATATGTTGTGGAGGGTAGTATCCTGTATATGATGTGGAGGGTAGTATCCTGTTATGATGTGGAGGTAGTATCCAGTATATGTTGTCTGGAGGGTAGTATCCTGTATATGTTGTGGAGGGTAGTATCCTGTTATGATGTGGAGGGTAGTATCCTGTATAGGAGGGTAGTCATCCTGTATATGTTGTGGAGGGTAGTATCCTGTATATGTTGTGGAGGGTAGTATCCTGTTATGATGTGGAGGGTAGTATCCTGTATATGTTGTGGAGGGTAGTATCCTGTTATGATGTGGAGGGTAGTATCCTGTTATGATGTGGAGGGTAGTATCCTGTTATGATGTGGAGGGTAGTATCCTGTATATGTTGTGGAGGGTAGTATCCTGTATAGGGAGGGTAGTATCCTGTATAGGGAGGGTAGTATCCTGTTATGATGTGGAGGGTAGTATCCTGTATATGTTGTGGATGGTAGTATCCTGTTATGTTGTGGAGGGTAGTATCCTGTATATGTTGTGGAGGGTAGTATCCTGTTATGATGTGGAGGGTAGTATCCTGTATATGTTGTGGAGGGTAGTATCCTGTATATGTTGTGGAGGGTAGTATCCTGTATATGTTGTGGAGGGTAGTATCCTTTTATGATGTGGAGGGTAGTATCCTGTATATGATGTGGAGGGTAGTATCCTGTATATGTTGTGGAGGGTAGTATCCTGTTATGTTGTGGAGGGTAGTATCCTGTTATGATGTGGAGGGTAGTATCCTGTTATGATGTGGAGGGTAGTATCCTGTTATGATGTGGAGGGTACTATCCTGTTATGTTGTGGAGGGTAGTATCCTGTTATGTTGTGGAGGGTAGTATCCTGTATATGTTGTGGAGGGTAGTATCCTGTTATGATGTGGAGGGTAGTATCCTGTTATGTTGTGGAGGGTAGTATCCTGTTATGATGTGGAGGGTAGTATCCTGTTATGATGTGGAGGGCAGTATCCTGTTATGATGTGGAGGGTAGTATCCTGTTATGTTGTGGAGGGTAGTATCCTGTTATGATGGAGGGGTAGTATCCTGTATAGGGGAGTGGGTAGTATCCTGTTATGTTGTGGAGGGTAGTATCATGTTATGTTGTGGAGGGTAGTATCCTGTTATGTTGTGGAGGGTAGTATCCTGTATATGTTGTGGAGGGTAGTATCCTGTTATGTTGTGGAGGGTAGTATCCTGAAAATGTTGTGGAGGGTAGTATCCTGTATATGTTGTGGAGGGTAGTATCCTGTATAGGGATGGTAGTATCCTGTTATGTTGTGGAGGGTAGTATCCTGTTATGATGTGGAGGGTAGTATCCTGTATAGGGAGGGTAGTATCCTGTTATGTTGTGGAGGGTAGTATCCTGTATATGATGTGGAGGGTAGTATCCTGTTATGATGTGGAGGGTAGTATCCTGTTATGTTGTGGAGGGTAGTATCCTGTATATGTTGTGGAGGGTAGTATCCTGTATATGTTGTGGAGGGGAGTATCCTGTATATGTTGTGGAGGGTAGTATCCTGTAAATGTTGTGGAGGGTAGTATCCTGTATATGTCCTTCGTGAAAATCCAAGTTCATCTAACTCTAAATCTATATTTTTGTAAAAACAAAATGCGGAGCCCATCTGCTGATGATCTCTCTCTCTTCTTCAACACTTTCTTTGTCTTTCTCATTGATAGAACCTTGTTTGGCACCCAAAGTTCTCCTTCAACACTTTCTTTGTCTTTCTCATTGATAGAACCTTGTTTGGCACCCAAGGTCTCCTTCAACACTTTCTTTGTCTTTCTCATTGATAGAACCTTGTTTGGCACCCAAAGGTCTCCTTCAACACTTTCTTTGTCTTTCTCATTGATAGAACCTTGTTTGGCACCCAAAGTTCTCCTTCAACACTTTCTTTGTCTTTCTCATTGATAGAACCTTGTTTGGCACCCAGAGGTCTCCTTCAACACTTTCTTTGTCTTTCTCATTGATAGAACCTTGTTTGGCACCCAAAGGTCTCCTTCAACACTTTCTTTGTCTTTCTCATTGATAGAACCTTGTTTTGGCACCCAAAGGTCTCCTTCAACACTTTCTTTGTCTTTCTCATTGATAGAACCTTGTTTGGCACCCAAAGGTCTCCTTCAACACTTTCTTTGTCTTTCTCATTGATAGAACCTTGTTTGGCACCCAAAGGTCTCCTTCAACACTTTCTTTGTCTTTCTCATTGATAGAACCTTGTTTGGCACCCAAAGGTCTCCTTCAACACTTTCTTTGTCTTTCTCATTGATAGAACTTTGTTTGGCAACCAAAGGTCTCCTTCAACACTTTCTTTGTCTTTCTCATTGATAGAACCTTGTTTGGCACCCAAAGGTCTCCTTCAACACTTTCTTTGTCTTTCTCATTGATAGAACCTTGTTTGGCACCCAAAGGTCTCCATCAACACTTTCTTTGTCTTTCTCATTGATAGAACCTTGTTTGGCATCCAAAGGTCTCCCTTCAACACTTTCTTTGTCTTTCTCATTGATAGAACCTTGTTTGGCACCCAAAGTTCTCCTTCAACACTTTCTTTGTCTTTCTCATTGATAGAACCTTGTTTGGCACCCAAAGGTCTCCTTCAACACTTTCTTTGTCTTTCTCATTGATAGAACCTTGTTTGGCACCCAAAGGTCTCCTTCAACACTTTCTTTGTCTTTCTCATTGATAGAACCTTGTTTGGCACCCAAAGGTCTCCTTCAACACTTTCTTTGTCTTTCTCATTGATAGAACCTTGTTTGGCACCCAAAGGTCTCCTTCAACACTTTCTTTGTCTTTCTCATTGATAGAACCTTGTTTGGCACCCAAAGGTCTCCTTCAACACTTTCTTTGTCTTTCTCATTGATATAACCTTGTTTGGCACCCAAAGGTCTCCTTCAACACTTTCTTTGTCTTTCTCATTGATAGAACCTTGTTTGGCACCCAAAGGTCTCCTTCAACACTTTCTTTGTCTTTCTCATTGATATAACCTTGTTTGGCACCCAAAGGTCTCCTTCAACACTTTATTTGTCTTTCTCATTGATAGAACCATATGGAGATGTCCGTTGCTCCACCATAAAAAAGGAAAGTATGATGGTGATGAGAAAGAAGATTTCCCGTTAAGGGAACTCGCATTAAGGCTTCCTCTCATCATAGTGTGCCGTTGAGTGTGGCTCAATGTACTATATACAACCCAACTATATTAATATCCACTAGATACAGCATTACAACTATATTAATATTTAGTAGATACAGTTGAAGTCGGAAGTTTACATACACTTAGGTTGGAGTCATTAAAACTCGTTTTTCAACCACTCCACAAATTTATTTTTAACAAACTATAGTTTTGGCAAGTCGGTTAGGACATCTACTTTGTGCATGACACAAGTAATTTTTCCAACAATTGGTTACAGACAGATTATTTCACTTATAATTCACTATATCTCAATTCCAGTGGGTCAGAAGTTTACATACACTAAGTTGACTGTGCCTTTAAACAGCTTGGAAAATTCCAGAAAATGATGTCATGACTTTAGAAGCTTCTGATAGGCTAATTGGACATCATTTGAGTCAATTGGAGGTGTACCTGTGGATGTATTTCCAAGGCCTACCTTCAAGCTCAGTGCCTCTTTGCTTGACATCATGGGAAAATCCAAAGAAATCAGCCAAGACCTCAGAAAAATAATTGTAGCCCTCCACAAGTCTGGTTCATCTTTGGGAGCAATTTCCAAACGCCTGAAGGTACCATGTTCATCTGTACAAACAATAGTACGCAAGTATAAACACCATGTGACCACGCAGCCATCATACCACTCAGGAAGGAGACGCGTTCTGTCTCCTAGAGATGAAACGTACTTTGATGCGAAAAGTGCAAATCAATCCCAGAACAACAGCAAATTACCTTTGTGAAGATGCTGGAGGAAACAGGTACAAAAGTATCTATATCCACAGTAAAACAAGTCCTATATCGACTATAACTCGAAAGGCCGATCAGCAAGGAAGAAGCCACTGCTCCAAAACCGCCATAAAAAAGCCAGACTACGGTTTGCAACTGCACATGGGGACAAAGATCATACTTTTTGGACAAATGTCCTCTGGTCTGATGAAACAAAAATAGAACTTTTTGGCCATAATGACCATCGTTATGTTTGGAGGTAAAAGGGGGTTGCTTGCAAGCCGAAGAACACCATCCCAACCGTGAAGCACGGGGGTGGCAGCATCATGCTGTGGGGGTGCTTTGCTGCAGGAGGGACTGGTGCACTTCACAAAATAGATGGCATCATGAGGAAGGAAGATTATGTGGATATATTAAAGCAACATCTCAAGACATCAGTCAGGAAGTTAAAGCTTGGTCGCAAATGGGTCTTCCAAATGGACAATGACCCCAAGCATACTTCCAAAGTTGTGGCAAAATGGCTAAAGGACAACAAAGTCAAGGTATTGGAGTGGCCATTACAAAGCCCTGACCTCAATCCTATAGAAAATGTGTGGGCAGAACTGAAAAAGCGTGTGCGAGCAAGGATGCCTACAAACCTGACTCAGTTACACCAGCTCTGTCAGGAGGAATGGGCCAAAATTCACCCAACATATTGTGGGAAGCTTGTGGAAGGCTACCAGAAACGTTTGACCCAAGTTAAACATTTTAAAGGCAATGCTACCAAATACTAATTGAGTGTATGTAAACTTCTGACCCACTGGGAATGTGATGAAAGAAATAAAAGCTGAAATAAATCATTCTCTCTACTATTATTCTGACATTTCAAATTCTTAAAATAAAGTGGTGATCCTAACTGACCTAAGACAGGGAATTTTTACTAGGATTAAATGTCAGGAATTGTGAAAAACTGAGTTTAAATGTATTTGGCTAAGGTGTATGTAAACTTCCGACTTCAACTGTACAACAACACAACTATATTATTAACTAGTAGATACAACAACACAATTATTTTAATATCTACTAGACACAACAAAACAACTATATTGATATCTAGTAGATACAACAACACAACTATTTAATATGTAATAAATAGAATAACATAGCAATATTAATATCTACTAGATACAACAACTAAACTATATTAATATCTATTAGATACAACAACACAACTATATTGATATCTACTAGATACAACACAATTATATTAATATGTAGTAGATACAACACAATTATATTAATATCAACTAGATACAACAATTATATTAAGATCTACTAGATACAACAACACAACAATATTATTATCTACCAGATACAACACAACTACATTCATATTTAGTAGGTACAACAACAAATAGCCGACCAATTAGCCTGTTACCAACCCTTAGTAAACTATTGGAAAAAATTGTGTTTGACCAGATACAATGCTATTTTACAGTAAACAAATTGACAACATTCAACAAGCACAGCACTTACACAAATGACTGATGATTGGCTGAGAGAAATTGATGATTAAAAGATTTTGGGGGCTGTTTTGTTAGACTTCAGTGCGGCTTTCGACATTATCGATCATAGTCTGCTGCTGGAAAAAACGTATGTGTTATGGCTTTACTCCACCTGCTATATTGTGGATACAGAGTTACCTGTCTAACAGAACACAGAGGGTGTTCTTTAATGGAAGCCTCTCCAACATAATCCAGGTAAAATCAGGAATTCCCCAGGGCAGCTGTCTAGGCCCATAACTTTTTTCAAGCTTTACTAATGACATGCCACTGGCTTTGAGTAAAGCCAGAGTGTGTATGTATGCGGATGACTCAACACTATACATGTCAGCTACTACAGTGACTGAAATGACTGCAACACTTAACAAAGAGTTGCAGTTAGTTTCAGTGGGTGGCAAGGAATACGTTAGTCCTAAATATTTCTTAAACTAAATGCATTGCATTTGGAACAAATAATTCACTAAACTCCAAACCTCAATTAAATCTTGTAATACATAATGTGGAGATTGAGCAAGTTGAGATGTACACAGAGAGCAAACATTAATAATATGCATGTCAATCTCTCCTGGCTCAAAGTGGAGGAGAGATTGACTTCATCACTGCTTGTGTTTGTGAGAGGTGTTAACATGTTGAAAGCACCAAGCTGTATGTTTGAACGACTGGCACACTGCTCAGACACCCATGCATACCTCACAGTCCCCAAGTCCAGAACAGACTATGGGAGATGCACAGTACTACATAGAGCCATGACTACATGGAACTCTATTCCACATCAGGTAACTGATGCAAGTAGTAGAATCAGATTTAAAAAACAGATAAAAATACACTTTATGGAACAGCGGGGACTGTGAAGCAACACAAACATAAGCACAGACACATGCATACACACACACGATAACATACGCTCTATAACACACATACACATGGATTTTGTGTTGGAGATATGTGGTAGTGGAATAGGGGCCTGAGGGCACACAGTGTGCTGTGAAATCTGTTCTGAATGTATTGTAAAGTTTTTTTAAATGTATAACTGCCTTAATTTTGCTGGACCCCAGGAAGAGTAGCTGCTGCCTTGGCAGCAGCTAATGGGGATCCATAATAAATACAAAAACAAAGAAAATTATATAATATGAACTAGACACAACAACAAAAATAAGTATTTGGTCACCTACAAACAAGCAAGATTTCTGGCTCTCACAGACCTGTAACTTCTTCTTTAAGAGGCTCCTCTGTCCTCCACTCGTTACCTGTATTAATGGCACATGTTTGAACTTGTTATCAGTATAAAAGACACCTGTCCACAACCTCAAACAGTCACACTCCAAACTCCACTATGGCCAAGACCAAAAGAGCTGTCAAAGGACACCAAAAACAAATTGTAGACCTGCACCAGGCTGGGAAGACTGCATCTGCAATAGGTAAGCAGCTTGGTTTGAAGAAATCAACTGTGGGAGCAATTATTAGGAAATGGAAGACATACAAGACAACTGATAATCTCCCTCGATCTGGGCTCCACGCAAGATCTCACCCCGTGGTGTCAAAATGATCACAAGAACAGCGAGCAAAAATCCCAGAACCACACGGGGGACCTAGTGAATGACCTGCAGAGAGCTGGGACCAAAGTAACAAAGCCTACCATCAGTAACACACTACGCCGCCAGGAACTCAAATCATGCAGTGCCAGACGTGTCCCCTGCTTAAGCCAGTACATGTCCAGGCCCGTCTGAAGTTTGCTAGAGTGCATTTGGATGATCCAGAAGAGGATTGGGAGAATGTCATATGGTCAGATGAAACCAAAATACAACTTTTTGGTAAAAACAACTCGTTGTGTTTGGAGGACAAAGAATGCTGAGTTGCATCCAAAGAACACCATACCTACTTTGAAGCATGGGGGTGGAAACATCATGCTTTGGGGCTGTTTTTCTGCAAAGGGACCAGGACGACTGATCCGTGTAAAGGAAAGAATGAATGGGGCCATGTATCGTGAGATTTTGAGTGAAAACCTCCTTCCATCAGCAAGGGCATTGAAGATGAAACGTGGCTGGGACTTTCAGCATGACAATGATCCCAAACACACCGCCTGGGCAACGAAGGAGTGGCTTCGAAGAAGCATTTCAAGGTCCTGGAGTGGCCTAGCCAGTCTCCAGATCTCAACCCCATAGAAAATCTTTGGAGGGAGTTGAAAGTCTGTGTTGCCAGCGACAGCCCCAAAACATCACTGCTCTAGAGAAGATCTGCATGGAGGAATAGGCCAAAATACCAGCAACAGTGTGTGAAAACCTTGTGAAGACTTACAGAAAACGTTTGACCTGTGTCATTGCCAACAAAAGGGTATATAACAAATTATTGAGAAACTTTTGTTATTGACCAAATACTTATTTTCCACCATAATTTGCAAATAAATTCATAAAAAATCCTACAATGTGATTTTCAGGATTTTTCCCCCTCATTTTGTCTGTCATAGTTGACGTGTACCTATGATGCAAATTACAGGCCTCTCTCATCTTTTTAAGTGGGAGAACTTGCACAATTGGTGGCTGACTAAATACTTCCCCCCACTGTATCTACTATATAGAACACAACTATCAGAGTATCTTCTAGATAGAACACAACTATCAGGGTATGTACTAGATAGAACACAACTATCAGGGTATCTAATATATATAACACAACTATTAGGGTATCAACTAGATAGAACATGACTATCAGGGTATCTATAGATAGAACACAACTATCATCGTATCTATTAGATAGAACACAACTATCAGGGTATCTTCTAGATACCACACAACTATCAGGGTATCTACTAGATAGAACACAGCTTCAGGGTATCTACTAGATAGAACACAACTATCAGGGTATCAACTATATAAAACACAACTATCAAGATATCTACTAGATAGAACACAACTATCATCGTATCTACTAGATAGAACACAACTATCATCGTATCTAATATTTAGAACACAACTATCAGGGTATCTACTAGATAGAACACAACTATCAGGGTATCTACTAGATAGAACACAGCTCTCAGTGTATCTTCTAGATAGAACATGACTATCAGGGTGTGTACTATATAGAACATAACTATCGGGGTATCTACTATATAGAACACAACTATCAGGGTATCTGCTAGATAGAACACGACTATCAGGGTATCTACTAGATAGAATACAACTATCAGGGTATCTACTAGATAGAACACAACTAGCAGGGTATCTAGTAGATGGAACACAGCTATCAGGGTGTCTACTATATAGAACACAACTATCAGGGTATCTACTATCTAGAACACAACTATCAGGGTATCTACTAAATAGAGCACAACTATCAAGGTATCTACTATATAGAACACAACTATCAGGGTATCTGCTCGATAGAACACAGCGATCAGTGTATTTACTATATATATATCACAACTATCAAGGTATCTACTATACATAACACAACTATCAGGGTATCTTCTAGATAGAACACAACTATCAGGGTATGTACTAGATAGAACACAGCTATCAGGGTATCTACTAGATAGAACAGAGCTATCAAGGTGTCTACTATATAGAACATAACTATCGAGGTATCTACTATATAGAACACAACTATCAAGGTATCTACTATATAGAACACAACTATCAGAGTATCTTCTAGATAGAACACGACTATCAGGGTATGTACTAGATAGAACACAGCTATCAGGGTATCTACTAGATAGAACACAACTATCAAGGTATCTGCTCGATAGAACACAGCAATCGGTGTATCTACTATATAGATCACAACTATCAAGGTATCTACTATATAGAACACAACTATCAGATTATCTTCTAGATAGAACACAACTATCAGTGTATGTACTAGATAGAACACAACTATCAGGGTATCTATTATATATAACACAACTATCAGGGTATCAACTAGATATAACATAGCGATCAGTGTATTTACTATATATATCACAACTCTCAAGGTATTTACTATACAGAACACAACTATCAGGGTATCTTCTAGATATAACACAACTATCAGGGTATGTACTAGATAGAACACAGCTATCAGAGGTATCTACTAGATAGAACACAGCTATCAGGGTGTCTACTATATAGAACATAACTATCGGGGGTATCTACTATATAGAACACAACTATTAGGGTATCTACTATACAGAGCACAAATATCAAGGTATCTACTATATAGATCACAACTATCAAGGTATGTACTAGATAGAACACAACTATCAGGGTATCTAATATATAGAACTCAACTATCAGAGTATCTTCTAGATAGAACACAACTATCAGGGTATGTACTAGATAGAACAAAACTATCAGGGTATCTAATATATAACACAACTATCAGGTATTGCCTAGATATAACATAACTATCAGGGTATCTACTATATAGAACACAACTATCAGGTATCTTCTATATATAAAACAACTATCAGGGTATCTACTATATGAGAACACAACTATCAGGGTATATTCTAGATAGAACACAACTATCAGGGTATGTACTAGATAGAACACAGCTATCAGGGTACCTACTAGATAGAACACAGCTATCAGGGTGTCTACTATATAGAACATAACTATCAGGGTATGTACTAAATAGAACACAACTATCAGGGTATCTAATATATATAACACAACAATCAGGGTATCAACTAGATAGAACATGACTATCAGGGTATCTAGTAGATGGAGCACACATATCAAGGTATCTTGTACATACAACACAACTATCAGGGTATCTATACATAGAACACAACTATCATCGTATCTATTAGATAGAACACAACTAAAGGGGCATATACTTGATAGAACACAAATATCAGGGTATATACTAGACAGAAAACAACTATCAGCGTATCAACTATATAGAACACAACTATCAAGTTATCTACTATATAAAACACAACTATCAGGGTATCTACTAGATAGAACACAACTATCAGGGTATCTACTAGATAGAACACAGCTATCAGGGTATCTACTAGATAGAACACAGCTATCAGGGTGTGTACTATATAGAACATAACTATCGGGGTATCTACTATATAGAACACAACTATTAGGGTATCTACTATACAGAGCACAAATATCAAGGTATCTACTATATAGATCACAACTATCAAGGTATGTACTAGATAGAACACAACTATCAGGGTATCTAATATATAGAACACAACTATCAGAGTATATTCTAGATAGAACACAACTATCAGGGTATGTACTAGATAGAACACAACTATCAGGGTATCTAAAATATAACACAACTATCAGGGTATTGCCTAGATATAACATAACTATCAGGGTATCTACTATATAGAACACAACTATCAGGGTATCTTCTATATATAACACAACTATCAGGGTATCTACTATATAGAACACAACTATCAGGGTATATTCTAGATAGAACACAACTATCAGGGTATGTACTAGATAGAACACAGCTATCAGGGTATCTACTAGATAGAACACAGCTATCAGGGTGTCTACTATATAGAACGTAACTATCAGGGTATGTACTAGATAGAACACAACATTCAGGGTATCTAATATATATAACACAACAATCAGGGTATCAACTAGATAGAACATGACTATCAGGGTATCTAGTAGATGGAGCACACATATCAGGGTATCTTGTAGATACAACACAACTATCAGGGTATCTATAGATAGAACACAACTATCATCGTATCTATTAGATAGAACACAACTACGGGGTGCATATACTTGATAGAACACAAATATCAGGGTATATACTAGACAGAAAACAACTATCAGCGTATCAACTATATAGAACACAACTATCAAGTTATCTACTATATAAAACACAACTATCAGGGTATCTACTAGATAGAACACAACTATCAGGGTATCTACTAGATAGAACACAGCTATCAGGGTATCTTCTAGATAGAACACAACTATCAGGGTATCTAATATATAGAACAAAACTATCAGGGTATCTACTAGATAGAATACAACTATCATGGTATCTACTAGATAGAGCACAACATTCAGGGTCTTTACTATATAGAACACAACTATCAGGGTATCTAATATATAGAACACAACTATCATCGTATCTACTAGATAGAATACAACTATCGGGGTGTCAAGTAGATAGAACACAACTAGCTGGGCATTTACTTGATAGAATACAACTATCAGGGTATCTACTAGATAGAACACAACTACCAAGTTATCTACTATATAAAACACAACTATCAGGGTAACTACTAGATAGAACAAAACTATCAGGGTATCAAGTAGATAGTTGTGTTCTATCAGGCATATACTTGATAGAATACAACTATCAGGGTATCTACTAGATAGAACACAACTATCAGGGTATCAACTATATAGAACACAACTACCAAGTTATCTACTATATAGAACACAACTATCAGGGTATCTACTAGATAGGACACAGCTATCAGTGTATCATCTAGATAGAACACAACTATCATCTTATCTATTAGATAGAACACAACTATCAGGGTATCTAATATATAGGACACAACTATCATCGTATCTACTAGATAGAATACAACTATCAGGGTATCTACTAGATAGAACACAACTATCACGGTATCTACCATGTAGAACACAGCTATCAGGGTATCTACTATATATAACATAACTATCAGGGTATCTACTAGATATAACAAAACTATCAGGGTATCTACTATATAGAACACAACTATCAGGGTATCAAGTAGCTAGAACACAACTATCAGGGTGTCTTCTAGATACAACACAACTATCAGGGTATCTACTAGATAGAACAAACAATCAGGGTATCAAGTAGATAGAACACAACTATCGGGGAATATACTTGAGAGAATACAACTATCAGGGTATTTACTTGATAGAACACAACTATCAGGGTATCTAATAGATAGAACACAACTATCATCATATCTACTAGATAGAACACAGCTATCAGGGTGTCTACTATCTAGAACACAACTATCAGGGTATCTACTATATAGAGCACAACTATCAAGGTATCTACTATATAGAACACAACCATCAGGGTATATGCTCGATAGAACACAGCGATCAGTGTATCTACTATGTAGATCACAACTATCAAGGTATCTACTATATAGAACACAACTATCAGGGTATCTTCTAGATAGAACACAGCGATCAGCGTATTTACTATATATATATATCACAACTATCAAGGTATCTACTATACATAACACAGCTATCAGGGTATCTTCTAGATAGAACACAACTATCAGGGTATGTACTAGATAGAACACAGCTATCAGGGTATCTACTAGATAGAACACAGCTATCAAGGTGTCTACTATATAGAACATAACTATCGAGGTATCTACTATATAGAACACAACTATCAAGGTATCTACTATATAGAACACAACTATCAGAGTATCTTCTAGATAGAACACGACTATCAGGGTATGTACTAGATAGAACACAGCTATCAGGGTATCTACTAGATAGAACACAACTATCAGGGTATCTGCTCGATAGAACACAGCAATCGGTGTATCTACTATATAGATCACAACTATCAAGGTATCTACTATATAGAACACAACTATCAGATTATCTTCTAGATAGAACACAACTATCAGTGTATGTACTAGATAGAACACAACTATCAGGGTATCTATTATATATAACACAACTATCAGGGTATCAACTAGATATAACATAGCCGATCAGTGTATTTACTATATATATCACAACTCTCAAGGTATTTACTATACAGAACACAACTATCAGGGTATCTTCTAGATATAACACAACTATCAGGGTATGTACTAGATAGAACACAGCTATCAGGGTATCTACTTGATAGAACACAGCTATCAGGGTGTCTACTATATAGAACATAACTATCGGGGTATCTACTATATAGAACACAACTATTAGGGTATCTACTATACAGAGCACAAATATCAAGGTATCTACTATATAGATCACAACTATCAAGGTATGTACTAGATAGAACACAGCTATCAGGGTGTCTACTATATAGAACGTAACTATCAGGGTATGTACTAGATAGAACACAACATTCAGGGTATCTAATATATATAACACAACAATCAGGGTATCAACTAGATAGAACATGACTATCAGGGTATCTAGTAGATGGAGCACACATATCAGGGTATCTTGTAGATACAACACAACTATCAGGGTATCTATAGATAGAACACAACTATCATCGTATCTATTAGATAGAACACAACTACGGGGTGCATATACTTGATAGAACACAAATATCAGGGTATATACTAGACAGAAAACAACTATCAGCGTATCAACTATATAGAACACAACTATCAAGTTATCTACTATATAAAACACAACTATCAGGGGTATCTACTAGATAGAACACAACCTATCAGGGTATCTACTAGATAGAACACAGCTATCAGGGTATCTTCTAGATAGAACACAACTATCAGGGTATCTAATATATAGAACAAAACTATCAGGGTATCTACTAGATAGAATACAACTATCATGGTATCTACTAGATAGAGCACAACATTCAGGGTCTTTACTATATAGAACACAACTATCAGGGTATCTAATATATAGAACACAACTATCAGGTTATCTACTAGATAGAACACAGCTATCAGTGTATCTTCTAGATAGAACACAACTATCAGGGGTATCTACTAGATAGAACACAACTATCGGGGTATCTACTAGATATAACAAAACTATCAGGGTATCTACTAGATATAACAAAACTATCAGGTATCTACTACATAGAACAAAACTATCAGGTATCTACTAGATTTAACATAACTATCCAGGTATCTACTGGATAAAACACAACTATCAGGGTATCTTCTAGATAGAAAACAACTATCATCGTATCTACTAGATAGAACACAACTATCAGGGTATCTAATATATAGAACACAACTATCATCGTATCTACTAGATAGAATACAACTATCGGGGTGTCAAGTAGATAGAACACAACTAGCTGGGCATTTACTTGATAGAATACAACTATCAGGGTATCTACTAGATAGAACACAACTACCAAGTTATCTACTATATAAAACACAACTATCAGGGTAACTACTAGATAGAACAAAACTATCAGGGTATCAAGTAGATAGTTGTGTTCTATCAGGGCATATACTTGATAGAATACAACTATCAGGGTATCTACTAGATAGAACACAACTATCAGGGTATCAACTATATAGAACACAACTACCAAGTTATCTACTATATAGAACACAACTATCAGGGTATCTACTAGATAGGACACAGCTATCAGTGTATCATCTAGATAGAACACAACTATCATCTTATCTATTAGATAGAACACAACTATCAGGGTATCTAATATAAGGACACAACTATCATCGTATCTACTAGATAGAAATACAACTATCAGGTATCTACTAGATAGAACACAACTATCACGGTATCTACCATGTAGAACACAGCTATCAGGGTATCTACTATATATAACATAACTATCAGGGTATCTACTAGATATAACAAAACTATCAGGGTATCTACTATATAGAACACAACTATCAGGGTATCAAGTAGCTAGAACACAACTATCAGGGTGTCTTCTAGATACAACACAACTATCAGGGTATCTACTAGATAGAACAAACAATCAGGGTATCAAGTAGATAGAACACAACTATCGGGAATATACTGAGAGAATACAACTATCAGGGTATTTACTTGATAGAACACAACTATCACGGGTATCTAATAGATAGAACACAACTATCATCATATCTACTAGATAGAACACAGCTATCAGGGTGTCTACTATCTAGGAACACAACTATCAGGGTATCTACTATATAGAGCACAACTATCAAGGTATCTACTATATAGAACACAACCATCAGGGTATATGCTCGATAGAACACAGCGATCAGTGTATCTACTATGTAGATCACAACTATCAAGGTATCTACTATATAGAACACAACTATCAGGGTATCTTCTAGATAGAACACAACGATCAGCCGTATTTACTATATATATATATCACAACTATCAAGGTATCTACTATACATAACACAGCTATCAGGGTATCTTCTAGATAGAACACAACTATCAGGGTATGTACTAGATAGAACACAGCTATCGGGGTATCTACTAGATAGAACACAGCTTATCAAGGTGTCTACTATATAGAACATAACTATCGAGGTATCTACTATACAGAACACAACTATCAAGGTATCTACTATATAGAACACAACTATCAGAGTATCTTCTAGATAGAACACGACTATCAGGGTATGTACTAGATAGAACACAGCTATCAGGGTATCTACTAGATAGAACACAACTATCAGGGTATCTGCTCGATAGAACACAGCAATCGGTGTATCTACTATATAGATCACAACTATCAAGGTATCTACTATATAGAACACAACTATCAGATTATCTTCTAGATAGAACACAACTATCAGTGTATGTACTAGATAGAACACAACTATCAGGGTATCTATTATATATAACACAACTATCAGGGTATCAACTAGATATAACATAGCGATCAGTGTATTTACTATATATATCACAACTCTCAAGGTATTTACTATACAGAACACAACTATCAGGGTATCTTCTAGATATAACACAACTATCAGGGTATGTACTAGATAGAACACAGCTATCAGGGTATCTACTTGATAGAACACAGCTATCAGGGTGTCTACTATATAGAACATAACTATCGGGGTATCTACTATATAGAACACAACTATTAGGGTATCTACTATACAGAGCACAAATATCAAGGTATCTACTATATAGATCACAACTATCAAGGTATGTACTAGATAGAACACAACTATCAGGGTATCTAATATATAGAACACAACTATCAGAGTATCTTCTAGATAGAACACAACTATCAGGGTATGTACTAGATAGAACAAAACTATCAGGGTATCTAAAATATAACACAACTATCAGGGTATTGCCTAGATATAACATAACTATCAGGGTATCTACTATATAGAACACAACTATCAGGGTATCTTCTATATATAAAACAACTATCAGGGTATATACTATATAGAACACAACTATCAGGGTATATTCTAGATAGAACACAACTATCAGGGTATCTAATATATAGAACACAACTATCAGAGTATATTCTAGATAGAACACAACTATCAAGGTATGTACTAGATAGAACACAACTATCAGGGTATCTAATATATAGAACACAACTATCAGAGTATATTCTAGATAGAACACAACTATCAGGGTATGTACTAGATAGAACACAACTATCAGGGTATCTAATATATAACACAACTATCAGGGTATTGCCTAGATATAACATAACTATCAGGGTATCTACTATATATAACACAACTATCAGGGTATCTACTATATAGAACACAACTATCAGGGTATTGCCTAGATATAACATAACTATCAGGGTATCTACTATATATAAAACAACTATCAGGGTATCTACTATATAGAACACAACTATCAGGGTATATTCTAGATAGAACATAACTATCAGGGTATGTACTAGATAGAACACAACTATCAGGGTATCTAAAATATAACACAACTATCAGGTATTGCCTAGATATAACTATAACTATCAGGGTATCTACTATATAGAACACAACTATCAGGTATCTTCTATATATAAAACAACTATCAGGTATCTACATATAGAACACAACTATCAGGGTATATTCTAGATAGAACACAACTATCAGGGTATGTACTAGATAGAACACAGCTATCAGGGTATCTACTAGATAGAACACAGCTATCAGGGTGTCTACTATATAGAACGTAACTATCAGGGTATGTACTAGATAGAACACAACTATTAGGGTATCTAATATATATAACACAACAATCAGGGTATCAACTAGATAGAACATGACTATCAGGGTATCTAGTAGATGGAGCACACATATCAAGGTATCTTGTAGATACAACACAACTATCAGGGTATCTATAGATAGAACACAACTATCATCGTATCTATTAGATAGAACACAACTCACGGGGCATATACTTGATAGAACACAAATATCAGGGTATATACTAGACAGAAAACAACTATCAGCGTATCAACTATATAAAACACAACTATCAGGGTATCTACTAGATAGAACACAACTATCAGGGTATCTACTAGATAGAACACAGCTATCAGGTATCTACTAGATAGAACACAGCTATCAGGGTGTCTACTATATAGAACATAACTATCGGGGTATCTACTATATAGAACACAACTATTAGGGTATCTACTATACAGAGCACAAATATCAAGGTATCTACTATATAGATCACAACTATCAAGGTATGTACTAGATAGAACACAACTATCAGGGTATCTAATATATAGAACACAACTATCAGAGTATCTTCTAGATAGAACACAACTATCAGGGTATGTACTAGATAGAACACAACTTTCAGGGTATCTAAAATATAACACAACTATCAGGGTATTGCCTAGATATCAATCAATTTCAATCAATCAATTTTATTTTATATAGCCCTTCTTACATCAGCTAATATCTCGAAGTGCTGTACAGAAACCCAGCCTAAAACCCCAAACAGCTAGTAATGCAGGTGTAGAAGCACGGTGGCTAGGAAAAACTCCCTAGAAAGGCCAAAACCTAGGAAGAAACCTAGAGAGGAACCAGGCTATGAGGGTGGCCAGTCCTCTTCTGGCTGTGCCGGGTGGAGATTATAACAGAACCATGCCAAGATGTTCAAAATGTTCATAAGTGACAAGCATGGTCAAATAATAATCAGGAATAAATCTCAGTTGGCTTTTCATAGCGATCATTAAGAGTTGAAAACAGCAGGTCTGGGACAGGTAGGGGTTCCATAACACGCAGGCAGAACAGTTGAAACTGGAATAGCAGCAAGGCCAGGCGGACTGGGGACAGCAAGAGTCACCACGGCGGTAGTCCCGACGTATGGTCCTAGGGCTCAGGTCTCTCAGTTGGCTTTTCAGCCGATCATTAAGAGTTGAAAACAGCAGGTCTGGGACAGGTAGGGGTTTCGTAACCGCGAGGCAGAACAGTTGAAACTGGAATAGCAGCAAGGCCAGGCGGACTGGGGACAGCAAGGTGTCAGCATGCCCGGTAGTCCTGACGTATGGTCCTAGGGGCTCAGGTTCTCAGAGAGAAAGAGAGAACGAGAGAATTAGAGAGAGCATACTTAAATTACACAGGACACTGGATAAGACAGGAGAAGTACTCCAGGTATAACCAACTAACCCTAGCCCCCGACACATAAACTACTGCAGCATAAATACTGGGAGGCTGAGACAGGAGCGGTCCGGAGACACTGTGGCCCCATCCGAAGAAACCCCCGGACAGGGCCAAACAGGAAGGATATAATCCCACCCACTCTGCCAAAGCACAGCCCCCGCACCAGAGGGATATCCTCAACCACCAACTTACAATCCTGAGACAAGGCCGAGTATAGCCCACAGGGAGGTCTCCACACAGCACAAACCAAGGGCGCCAGCCAGACAGGAAGATCACGTCAGTAACTCAACCCCACTCAAGTGACGGCACCCCTCCTAGGGGAGCGGCATGAAAGAGCACCAGCAAGCCAGTGACTCAGCCCCTGTAACAGGGTTAGAGGCAGAGTAACCCCAGTGGAGAGGGGAACCGGCCTGGCAGAGACAGCAAGGGCTGTTCGTTGCTCCAGAGCCTTTCCGTTCACCTTCACACTCCTGGGCCAGACTACACTCCAATCATATGACCTACTGCAGAGATAAGTCTTCAGTAAAGACTTAAAGGTTGAGACCGAGTCTGCGTTCTCACATGGGTAGGCAAACTGTTCCATAAAATGGAGATCTAAGGAGAAAGCCCTGCCTCCCGCTGTTTGCTTAGAAATTCTAGGGACAATTAGGAGGCCTGCGTCTTGTGACCGTAGCGTCGCTGTATTGGTATGTACGGCAGGACCAACTCGGAAAGATAGGTAGGAGCAAGCCCATGGTAACGCTTTATAGGTTAACAGTAAAACCTTGAAATCAGCCCTTGCCTTAACAGGAAGCCAGTGTAGGAGAAGCTAGCACTGGAGTAATATGATCAAATTTCTTGGTTCTAGTCAGGATTCTAGCAGCCGTATTTAGCACTAACTGAAGTTTATTTAGTGCTTTATCCGGGTAGCGGAAAGTAGAGACATTGCAGTAGTCTAACCTAGAAGTAACAAATGCATGGATTAATTTTTTCTGCATCATTTTGGACAGAAAATTTCTGATTTTTGCAATGTTACGTAGATGGAAAAAACCTGTCCTTGAAACAGTCTTGATATGTTCGTCAAAAGAGAGATCAGGGTCAAGAGTAGCGCCGAGGTCCTTCATTTTATTTGAGACAACTTTACAACCATCAAGATGAATTGTCAGATTTAACAGAAGATCTCTTTGTTTCTTGGGACCTAGAACAAGCATCTCTGTTTTGTCCGAGTTTAAAAGTAGAAAGTTTTCAGCCATCCACTTCCTTATGTCTGAAACACAGGCTTCTAGCGAGGGCAATTTTGGGGCTTCACCATGTTTCATTGAAATGTACAGCTTGTGTCATCCGCATAGCAGTGAAAGTTAACATTATGTTTTTGAATAACATCCCCAAGAGGTAAAATATATAGTAGAAAACAATAGTGGTCCTAAACGGAACCTTGAGGAACACCGAAATGTACAGTTGATTTGTCGGAGGACAGACCATTCACAGAGACAAACTGATATCTTTCCGACAGGTAAGATCTAAACCAGGCCAGAACTTGTCCGTGTAGACCAATTTGGGTTTCCAGTCTCTCAAAAAGAATGTGGTGATCGATAGTGTCAAAGGCAGCACTAAGGTCTAGTAGCACGAGGACAGATGCAGAGCCTCGGTCTGACGCCATTAAAGGTCATTTACCACCTTCACAAGTGCAGTCTCAGTGCTATGATGGGGTCTAAAACCAGACTGAAGCATTTCTTATACATTGTTTGTCTTCAGAAGGCAGTGAGTTGCTGCGCAACAGCTTTTCTAAAATTTTTGAGAGGAATGGAAGATTCGATATGGCCGATAGTTTTTATATTTTCCGGGTCAAGGTTTGGCTTTTTCAAGAGAGGCTTTATCACTGCCACTTTTAGTGAGTTTGGTACACATCCGGTGGATAGAGAGCTGTTTATTATGTTCAACATAGGAGGGCCAAGCACAGGAAGCAGCTCCTGCAGCAGTTTAGTAGGAATAGGATCCAGTATGCAGCTTGAAGGTTTAGAGGCCATGATTATTTTCATCATTGTGTCAAGAGATATAGTACTAAAACACTTAAGTGTCTCTCCCGATCCCAGGCCCTACGAGAGCTAAGATCCAGGACAGCTAAGCCCTGGAGGAATACGAGATTCAAAGAGGAGTCCGTAATTTGCTTTCTAATGGTCATGATCTTTTCCTCAAAGAAGTTCATGAATTTATTACTGCTGAAGTGAAAGCCATCCTCTCTTGGGGAATGCTGCTTTTTAGTTAGCTTTGCAACAGTATCAAAAAGAAATTTTGGATTGTTCTTATTTTCCTCGATTAAGTTGGAAAAGTAGGATGATCGAGCAGCAGTGAGGGCTCTTCGGTACTGCACGGTACTGTCTTTCCAAGCTAGTCGGAAGACTTCCAGTTTGGTGTATATAACACAACTATCAGGGTATCTACTATAAAGAACACAACTATCAGGGTATATTCTAGATATAACATAACTATCAGGGTATCTACTATATAGAACACAACTATCAGGGTATCTTCTATATATAACACAACTATCAGGGTATCTACTATATAGAACACAACTATCAGGGTATATTCTAGATAGAACACAACTATCAGGGTATGTACTAGATAGAACACAACTATCAGGGTATCTAATATATAAACAACAATCAGGGTATCAACTAGATAGAACATGACTATCAGGGTATCTAGTAGATGGAGCACACATATCAGGGTATCTTGTAGATACAACACAACTATCAGGGTATCTATAGATAGAACACAACTATCATCGTATCTATTAGATAGAACACAACTACGGGGGCATATACTTGATAGAACACAAATATCAGGGTATATACTAGACAGAAAACAACTATCAGCGTATCAACTATATAGAACACAACTATCAAGTTATCTACTATATAAAACACAACTATCAGGGTATCTACTAGATAGAACACAACTATCAGGGTATCTACTAGATAGAACACAGCTATCAGGGTATCTTCTAGATAGAACACAACTATCAGGGTATCTAATATATAGAACACAACTATCAGGGTATCTACTAGATAGAATACAACTATCATGGTATCTACTAGATATAGCACAACATTCAGGGTCTTTACTATATAGAACACAACTATCAGGGTATCTAATATATAGAACACAACTATCAGGTTATCTACTAGATAGAACACAGCTATCAGTGTATCTTCTAGATAGAACACAACTATCAGGGTATCTACTAGATAGAACACAACTATCGGGGTATCTACTAGATATAACAAAACTATCAGGGCATCTACTAGATATAACAAAACTATCAGGGTATCTACCATAGAACAAAACTATCAGGGTATCTACTAGATTTAACATAACTATCCAGGTATCTACTGGATAAAACACAACTATCAGGGTATCTTCTAGATAGAAAACAACTATCATCGTATCTACTAGATAGAACACAACTATCAGGGTATCTAATATATAGAACACAACTATCATCGTATCTACTAGATAGAATACAACTATCGGGGTATCTACTAGATAGAGCACAACTATCAGGGTATTTACTACATAGAACACAACTATCAGGGTATCTAATATATAGAACACAGCATTCAGGGTGTCTACTAGATAGAATACAACTATGAGGGTCTCTACTATATAGAACACAACTATCAGGGTATCTACTAGAAAGAGCACAACTATCAGGGTATCTACTAGATAGAACACAATTTTCAGAGTATCTACTAGATAGAACACAACTATCAGGGTGTCAAGTAGATAGAACACAACTAGCTGGGCATTTACTTGATAGAATACAACTATCAGGGTATCTACTAGATAGAACACAACTATCAGGGTATCAACTATATAGAACACAACTACCAAGTTATCTACTATATAGAACACAACTATCAGGGTATCTACTAGATAGGACACAGCTATCAGTGTATCATCTAGATAGAACACAACTATCATCTTATCTATTAGATAGAACACAACTATCAGGGTATCTAATATATAGAACACAACTATCATCGTATCTACTAGATAGAATACAACTATCAGGGTATCTACTAGATAGAACACAACTATCACGGTATCTACCATGTAGAACACAGCTATCAGGGTGTCTACTATATAGAACGTAACTATCAGGGTATGTACTAGATAGAACACAACTATTAGGTATCTAATATATATAACACAACAATCAGGGTATCAACTAGATAGAACATGACTATCAGGGTATCTAGTAGATGGAGCACACATATCAAGGTATCTTGTAGATACAACACAACTATCAGGGTATCTATAGATAGAACACAACTATCATCGTATCTATTAGATAGAACACAACTACGGGGGGCATATACTTGATAGAACACAAATATCAGGGTATATACTAGACAGAAAACAACTATCAGCGTATCAACTATATAGAACACAATTATCAAGTTATCTACTATATAAAACACAACTATCAGGGTATCTACTAGATAGAACACAACTATCAGGGTATCTACTAGATAGAACACAGCTATCAGGGTATCTACTAGATAGAACACAGCTATCAGGGTGTCTACTATATAGAACATAACTATCGGGGTATCTACTATATAGAACACAACTATTAGGGTATCTACTATACAGAGCACAAATATCAAGGTATCTACTATATAGATCACAACTATCAAGGTATGTACTAGATAGAACACAACTATCAGGGTATCTAATATATAGAACACAACTATCAGAGTATCTTCTAGATAGAACACAACTATCAGGGTATGTACTAGATAGAACACAACTTTCAGGGTATCTAAAATATAACACAACTATCAGGGTATTGCCTAGATATAACATAACTATCAGGGTATCTACTATATAGAACACAACTATCAGGGTATCTTCTATATATAACACAACTATCAGGGTATCTACTATATAGAACACAACTATCAGGGTATATTCTAGATAGAACACAACTATCAGGGTATGTACTAGATAGAACACAACTATCAGGGTATCTAATATATATAACACAACAATCAGGGTATCAACTAGATAGAACATGACTATCAGGTATCTAGTAGATGGAGCACACATATCAGGGTATCTTGTAGATACAACACAACTATCAGGGTATCTATAGATAGAACACAACTATCATCGTATCTATTAGATAGAACACAACTACGGGGGCATATACTTGATAGAACACAAATATCAGGGTATATACTAGACAGAAAACAACTATCAGCGTATCAACTATATAGACCACAACTATCAAGTTATCTACTATATAAAACACAACTATCAGGGTATCTACTAGATAGAACACAACTATCAGGGTATCTACTAGATAGAACACAGCTATCAGGGTATCTTCTAGATAGAACACAACTATCAGGTATCTAATATATAGAACACAACTATCAGGGTATCTACTAGATAGAATACAACTATCATGGTATCTACTAGATATAGCACAACATTCAGGGTCTTTACTATATAGAACACAACTATCAGGGTATCTAATATATAGAACACAACTATCAGGTTATCTACTAGATAGAACACAGCTATCAGTGTATCTTCTAGATAGAACACAACTATCAGGGTATCTACTAGATAGAACACAACTATCGGGGTATCTACTAGATATAACAAAACTATCAGGGTATCTACTAGATATAACAAAACTATCAGGGTATCTACTACATAGAACAAAACTATCAGGGTATCTACTAGATTTAACATAACTATCCAGGTATCTACTGGATAAAACACAACTATCAGGGTATCTTCTAGATAGAAAACAACTATCATCGTATCTACTAGATAGAACACAACTATCAGGGTATCTAATATATAGAACACAACTATCATCGTATCTACTAGATAGAATACAACTATCGGGGTATCTACTAGATAGAGCACAACTATCAGGGTATTTCACTGTGGGGCTAGAGGAGTTAGAGCCCTATCTACCAACATAGATAGGGCTCTAACTCCTCTAGCCCCACAGTGAAATAGGGTGCAGGCCAGGCAGCAGGCTGTTAGCCAACCTGCCAGCTTAGTGGAGTCTGCCAATAGCATAGTCAGTGTAGTCAGCTCAGCCATACCCATTGAGACTGTGTCTGTGCCTCGACCTAGGTTGGGCAAAACTAAACATGGTGGTGTTCACCCTAGCAATCTTATTAGGATAAAGACCTCCTCCATTCCTGCCATTATTGAAAGAGATCGTGATACCTCACATCTCAAAATAGGGTTACTAATGTTAGATCCCTCACTTCAAAGGCAGTCATAGTCAATGAACTAATCACTGATCATAATCTTGATGTGATTGGCCTGACTGAAACATGGCTTAAGCCTGATGAATTTGCTGTGTTAAATGAGGCCTCACCTCCTGGTTACACTAGTGACCATATTCCCCGTGCATCCCGCAGGAAGGCGGAGGTGTTGCTAACATTTACGATAGCAAATTTCAATTTACAAAAAAAAATGACGTTTTCATCTTCGAGCTTCTAGTCATGAAATCTATGCAGCCTACTCAATCACTTTTTATAGCTACTGTTTACAGGCCTCCTGGGCCATATACAGCGTTCCTCTCTGAGTTTCCTGAATTCCTATCAGACCTTGTAGTCATAGCAGATCATATTCTAATTTTTGGTGATTTTAATATTCACATGGAGAAGTCCACAGACCCACTCCAAAAGTCTTTCGGAGCCATTATCGACTCAGTGGGTTTTGTCCAACATGTCTCTGGACCTACTCACTGCCACAGTCATACTCTGGACCTAGTTTTGTCCCATGGATTAAATGTTGTAGATCTTAATGTTTTTCCACAAAATCCTGGACTATCGGACCACCATTTTATTACGTTTGCAATCGCAACAAATAATCTGCTCAGACCCCAACCAAGGAGCATCAAAAGTCGTGCTATAAATTCTCAGACAACACAAAAATTCATTGATGCCCTTCCAGACTCCTTCTGCCTACCCAAGGACGTCAGAGGACAAAAATCAGTTAACCACTTAACTGAGGAACTCAATTTAACCTTGCGCAATACCCTAGATGCAGTTGCACCCCTAAAAACGAAAAACATTTGTCATAAGAAACTAGCTCCCTGGTATACAGAAAATACCCGAGCTTTGGAAGCAAGCTTCCAGGAAATTGGAACGGAAATGGCGCCACACCAAACTGGAAGTCTTCCGACTAGCTTGGAAAGACAGTACCGTGCAGTACCGAAGAGCCCTCACTGCTGCTCGATCATCCTACTTTTCCAAATTAATCGAGGAAAATAAGAACAATCCAAAATTTCTTTTTGATACTGTTGCAAAGCTAACTAAAAAGCAGCATTCCCCAAGAGAGGATGGTTTTCACTTCAGCAGTGATAAATTCATGAACTTCTTTGAGGAAAAGATCATGACCATTAGAAAGCAAATTACGGACTCCTCTTTGAATCTGCGTATTCCTCCAGGGCTTAGCTGTCCTGGATCTGCACAGCTCTGCGAGGGCCTGGGATCGGGAGAGACACTTAAGTGTTTTAGTACTATATCTCTTGACACAATGATGAAAATAATCATGGCCTCTAAACCTTCAAGCTGCATACTGGATCCTATTCCTACTAAACTGCTGAAGGAGCTGCTTCCTGTGCTTGGCCCTCCTATGTTGAACATAATAAACAGCTCTCTATCCACCGGATGTGTACCAAACTCACTAAAAGTGGCAGTGATAAAGCCTCTCTTGAAAAAGCCAAACCTTGACCCGGAAAATATAAAAAACTATCGGCCTATATCGAATCTTCCATTCTCTCTCAAAAATTTTAGAAAAAGCTGTTGCGCAGCAACTCACTGCCTTTCTGAAGACAAACAATGTATACAGAAATGCTTCAGTCTGGTTTTAGACCCCATCATAGCACTGAGACTGCACTTGTGAAGGTGGTAAATGACCTTTTAATGGCGTCAGACCGAGGCTCTGCATCTGTCCTCGTGCTACTAGACCTTAGTGCTGCCTTTGACACCATCGATCACCACATTCTTTTGGAGAGACTGGAAACCCAAATTGGTCTACACGGACAAGTTCTGGCCTGGTTTAGATCCTACCTGTCGGAAAGATATCAGTTTGTCTCTGTGAATGGTCTGTCCTCCGACAAATCAACTGTACATTTCGGTGTTCCTCAAGGTTCCGTTTTAGGACCACTATTGTTTTCACTATATATTTTACCTCTTGGGGATGTTATTCGAAAACATAATGTTAACTTTCACTGCTATGCGGATGACACACAGCTGTACATTTCAATGAAACATGGTGAAGCCCCAAAATTGCCCTCGCTAGAAGCCTGTGTTTCAGACATAAGGAAGTGGATGGCTGAAAACTTTTTACTTTTAAATCGGACAAAACAGAGATGCTTGTACTAGGTCCCAAGAAACAAAGAGATCTTCTGTTAAATCTGACAATTCATCTTGATGGTTGTAAAGTTCGTCTCAAATAAAACTGTGAAGGACCTAGGCGTTACTCTTGACCCTGATCTCTTTTTGACGAACATATCAAGACTGTTTCAAGGACAGCTTTTTTCCATCTACGTAACATTGCAAAAATCAGAAATTTTCTGTCCAAAATGATGCAGAAAAATTAATCCATGCATTTGTTACTTCTAGATTAGACTACTGCAATGCTCTATTTTCCGGCTACCCGGATAAAGCACTAAATAAACTTCAGTTAGTGCTAAATACGGCTGCTAGAATCCTGACTAGAACCAAGAAATTTGATCATATTACTCCAGTGCTAGCTTCCCTACACTGGCTTCCTGTTAAGGCAAGGGCTGATTTCAAGGTTTTACTGTTAACCTATAAAGCGTTACATGGGCTTGCTCCTACCTATCTTTCCGAGTTGGTCCTGCCGTACATCCAATCACGTACGCTACGGTCACCAAGACGCAGGCCTCCTAATTGTCCCTAGAATTTCTAAGCAAACAGCGGGAGGCAGGGCTTTCTCCTATAGATCTCCATTTTTATGGAACAGTCTGCCTACCCATGTGAGAGACGAGACTCGGTCTCAACCTTTAAGTCTTTACTGAAGACTTATCTCTTCAGTAGGTCATATGATTGAGTGTAGTCTGGCCCAGGAGTGTGAAGGTGAACGGAAAGGCTGGAGCAACGAACAGCCCTTGCTGTCTCTGCAGGGCCGGTTCCCCTCTCCACTGGGGTTCTCTGCCTCTAACCCTGTTGCAGGGGCAGAGTCACTGGCTTGCTGGTGCTCTTTCATGCCGTCCCTGGGAGGGGTGCGTCACTTGAGTGGGTTGAGTTACTGACGTGATCTTCCTGTCTGGGTTGGCGCCCCCTTGGTTTGTGCTGTGGTGGAGACCTCTGTGGGCTATACTCGGCCTTGTCTCAGGATTGTAAGTTGGTGGTTGGGGATATCCCTCTAGTGGTGCGGGGGCTGTGCTTTGGCGGAGTGGGTGGGGTTATATCCTTCCTGTTTGGCCCTGTCCGGGGTTTCTTCGGATGGGGCCACAGTGTCTCCGGACCGCTCCTGTCTCAGCCTCCCAGTATTTATGCTGCAGTAGTTTATGTGTCGGGGGCTGGGGTTAGTTGGTTATACCTGGAGTACTTCTCCCTGTCTTATCCAGTGTCCTGTGTGAATTTAAGTATGCTCTCTAATTCTCTCGTTCTCTCTTTCTCTCTGAGAACCTGAGCCCTAGGACCATACGTCAAGACTACCGGGCATGATGACACCTTGCTGTCCCCAGTCCGCCTGGCCTTGCTGCTATTCCAGTTTCAACTGTTCTGCCTGCGGCTACGAAACCCCTACCTGTCCCAGACCTGCTGTTTTCAACTCTAAATGATCGGCTATGAAAAGCCAACTGAGAGACCTGAGCCCTAGGACCATACGTCGGGACTACCGGCCGTGGTGACTCCTTGCTGTCCCCAGTCCGCCTGGCCTTGCTGCTATTCCAGTTTAAACTGTTCTGCCTGCGGTTATGGAACCCCCTACCTGTCCCAGACCTGCTGTTTTAAACTCTAATGATCGGCTATGAAAAGCCAACTGAGATTTATTCCTGATTATTATTTGACCATGCTTGTCACTTATGAACATTTTTGAACATCTTGGCATGGTTCTGTTATAATCTCCACCGGCACAGCCAGAAGAGGACTGGCCACCCCTCATAGCCTGGTTCCTCTCTAGGTTTCTTCCTAGGTTTTGCCTTTCTAGGGAGTTTTTCCTAGCCACCGTGCTTCTTCACCTGCATTACTAGCTGTTTGGGGTTTTAGGCTGGGTTTCTGTACAGCACTTCGAGATATTAGCTGATGTAAGAAGGGCTATATAAAATAAAATTGATTGATTGATTTACTACATAGAACACAACTATCAGGGTATCTAATATATAGAACACAGCATTCAGGGTGTCTACTAGATAGAATACAACTATGAGGGTCTCTACTATATAGAACACAACTATCAGGGTATCTACTAGAAAGAGCACAACTATCAGGGTATCTACTAGATAGAACACAATTTTCAGAGTATCTACTAGATAGAACACAACTATCAGGGTGTCAAGTAGATAGAACACAACTAGCTGGGCATTTACTTGATAGAATACAACTATCAGGGTATTGCCTAGATATAACATAACTATCAGGGTATCTACTATATAGAACACAACTATCAGGGTATCTTCTATATATAACACAACTATCAGGGTATCTACTATATAGAACACAACTATCAGGTATATTCTAGATAGAACACAACTATCAGGGTATGTACTAGATAGAACACAACTATCAGGGTATCTAATATATATAACACAACAATCAGGTATCAACTAGATAGAACATGACTATCAGGGTATCTAGTAGATGGAGCACACATATCAGGGTATCTTGTAGATACAACACAACTATCAGGGTATCTATAGATAGAACACAACTATCATCGTATCTATTAGATAGAACACAACTACGGGGCATATACTGTGATAGAACACAAATATCAGGGTATATACTAGACAGAAAACAACTATCAGCGTATCAACTATATAGAACACAACTATCAAGTTATCTACTATATAAAACACAACTATCAGGGTATCTACTAGATAGAACACAACTATCAGGGTATCTACTAGATAGAACACAGCTATCAGGGTATCTTCTAGATAGAACACAACTATCAGGGTATCTAATATATAGAACACAACTATCAGGGTATCTACTAGATAGAATACAACTATCATGGTATCTACTAGATATAGCACAACTATCAGGGTATCTACTAGATAGAACACAACTATCGGGTATCTACTAGATATAACAAAACTATCAGGTATCTACTAGATATAACAAAACTATCAGGTATCTACTACATAGAACAAAACTATCAGGGTATCTACTAGATTTAACATAACTATCCAGGTATCTACTGGATAAAACACAACTATCAGGGTATCTTCTAGATAGAAAACAACTATCATCGTATCTACTAGATAGAACACAACTATCAGGGTATCTAATATATAGAACACAACTATCATCGTATCTACTAGATAGAATACAACTATCGGGGTATCTACTAGATAGAGCACAACTATCAGGGTATTTACTACATAGAACACAACTATCAGGGTATCTAATATATAGAACACAGCATTCAGGGTGTCTACTAGATAGAATACAACTATGAGGGTCTCTACTATATAGAACACAACTATCAGGGTATCTACTAGAAAGAGCACAACTATCAGGGTATCTACTAGATAGAACACAATTTTCAGAGTATCTACTAGATAGAACACAACTATCAGGGTGTCAAGTAGATAGAACACAACTAGCTGGGCATTTACTTGATAGAATACAACTATCAGGGTATTGCCTAGATATAACATAACTATCAGGGTATCTACTATATAGAACACAACTATCAGGGTATCTTCTATATATAACACAACTATCAGGGTATCTACTATATAGAACACAACTATCAGGGTATATTCTAGATAGAACACAACTATCAGGGTATGTACTAGATAGAACACAACTATCAGGGTATCTAATATATATAACACAACAATCAGGGTATCAACTAGATAGAACATGACTATCAGGGTATCTAGTAGATGGAGCACACATATCAGGGTATCTTGTAGATACAACACAACTATCAGGGTATCTATAGATAGAACACAACTATCATCGTATCTATTAGATAGAACACAACTACGGGGGCATATACTTGATAGAACACAAATATCAGGGTATATACTAGACAGAAAACAACTATCAGCGTATCAACTATATAGAACACAACTATCAAGTTATCTACTATATAAAACACAACTATCAGGGTATCTACTAGATAGAACACAACTATCAGGGTATCTACTAGATAGAACACAGCTATCAGGGTATCTACTAGATAGAACACAGCTATCAGGGTGTCTACTATATAGAACATAACTATCGGGGTATCTACTATATAGAACACAACTATTAGGGTATCTACTATACAGAGCACAAATATCAAGGTATCTACTATATAGATCACAACTATCAAGGTATGTACTAGATAGAACACAACTATCAGGGGTATCTAATATATAGAAGACAACTATCAGAGTATCTTCTAGATAGAACACAACTATCAGGGTATGTACTAGATAGAACACAACTTTCAGGGGTATCTAAAATATAACACAACTATCAGGGTATTGCCTAGATATAACATAACTATCAGGGTATCTACTATATAGAACACAACTATCAGGGTATCTTCTATATATAACACAACTATCAGGGTATCTACTATATAGAACACAACTATCAGGGTATATTCTAGATAGAACACAACTATCAGGGTATGTACTAGATAGAACACAACTATCAGGGTATCTAATATATATAACACAACAATCAGGGTATCAACTAGATAGAACATGACTATCAGGGTATCTAGTAGATGGAGCACACATATCAGGGTATCTTGTAGATACAACACAACTATCAGGGTATCTATAGATAGAACACAACTATCATCGTATCTATTAGATAGAACACAACTACGGGGGCATATACTTGATAGAACACAAATATCAGGGTATATACTAGACAGAAAACAACTATCAGCGTATCAACTATATAGACTACAACTATCAAGTTATCTACTATATAAAACACAACTATCAGGGTATCTACTAGATAGAACACAACTATCAGGGTATCTACTAGATAGAACACAGCTATCAGGTATCTTCTAGATAGAACACAACTATCAGGGTATCTAATATATAGAACACAACTATCAGGGTATCTACTAGATAGAACACAACTATCATGGTATCTACTAGATATAGCACAACATTCAGGGTCTTTACTATATAGAACACAACTATCAGGGTATCTAATATATAGAACACAACTATCAGGTTATCTACTAGATAGAACACAGCTATCAGTGTATCTTCTAGATAGAACACAACTATCAGGGTATCTACTAGATAGAACACAACTATCGGGGTATCTACTAGATATAACAAAACTATCAGGTATCTACTAGATATAACAAAACTATCAGGTATCTACTACATAGAACAAAACTATCAGGGTATCTACTAGATTTAACATAACTATCCAGGTATCTACTGGATAAAACACAACTATCAGGGTATCTTCTAGATAGAAAACAACTATCATCGTATCTACTAGATAGAACACAACTATCAGGTATCTAATATATAGAACACAACTATCATCGTATCTACTAGATAGAATACAACTATCGGGTATCTACTAGATAGAGCACAACTATCAGGTATTTACTACATAGAACACAACTATCAGGGTATCTAATATATAGAACACAGCATTCAGGGTGTCTACTAGATAGAATACAACTATGAGGGTCTCTACTATATAGAACACAACTATCAGGTATCTACTAGAAAGAGCACAACTATCAGGGTATCTACTAGATAGAACACAATTTTCAGAGTATCTACTAGATAGAACACAACTATCAGGGTGTCAAGTAGATAGAACACAACTAGCTGGGCATTTACTTGATAGAATACAACTATCAGGGTATTGCCTAGATATAACATAACTATCAGGGTATCTACTATATAGAACACAACTATCAGGGTATCTTCTATATATAACACAACTATCAGGGTATCTACTATATAGAACACAACTATCAGGGTATATTCTAGATAGAACACAACTATCAGGGTATGTACTAGATAGAACACAACTATCAGGTATCTAATATACTATAACACAACAATCAGGGTATCAACTAGATAGAACATGACTATCAGGGTATCTAGTAGATGGAGCACACATATCAGGGCATCTTGTAGATACAACACAACTATCAGGGTATCTATAGATAGAACACAACTATCATCGTATCTATTAGATAGAACACAACCACGGGGGCATATACTTGATAGAACACAAATATCAGGGTATATACTAGACAGAAAACAACTATCAGCGTATCAACTATATAGAACACAACTATCAAGTTATCTACTATATAAAACACAACTATCAGGGTATCTACTAGATAGAACACAACTATCAGGGTATCTACTAGATAGAACACAGCTATCAGGGTATCTTCTAGATAGAACACAACTATCAGGGTATCTAATATATAGAACACAACTATCAGGGTATCTACTAGATAGAATACAACTATCATGGTATCTACTAGATATAGCACAACTATCAGGGTATCTACTAGATAGAACACAACTATCGGGGTATCTACTAGATATAACAAAACTATCAGGGTATCTACTAGATATAACAAAACTATCAGGGTATCTACTACATAGAACAAAACTATCAGGGTATCTACTAGATTTAACATAACTATCCAGGTATCTACTGGATAAAACACAACTATCAGGGTATCTTCTAGATAGAAAACAACTATCATCGTATCTACTAGATAGAACACAACTATCAGGGTATCTAATATATAGAACACAACTATCATCGTATCTACTAGATAGAATACAACTATCGGGGTATCTACTAGATAGAGCACAACTATCAGGGTATTTACTACATAGAACACAACTATCAGGGCATCTAATATATAGAACACAGCATTCAGGGTGTCTACTAGATAGAATACAACTATGAGGGTCTCTACTATATAGAACACAACTATCAGGGTATCTACTAGAAAAGAGCACAACTATCAGGGTATCTACTAGATAGAACACAATTTTCAGAGTATCTACTAGATAGAACACAACTATCAGGGGTGTCAAGTAGATAGAAACACAACTAGCTGGGCATTTACTTGATAGAATACAACTATCAGGGTATCTACTAGATAGAACACAACTATCAGGGTATCAACTATATAGAACACAACTAGCAAGTTATCTACTATACAGAACACAACTATCAGGGTATCTACTAGATAGACACAGCTATCAGTGTATCATCTAGATAGAACACAACTATCATCTTATCTATTAGATAGAACACAACTATCAGGGTATCTAATATATAGAACACAACTATCATCGTATCTACTAGATAGAATACAACTATCAGGGTATCTACTAGATAGAACACAACTATCACGGTATCTACCATGTAGAACACAGCTATCAGGGTATCTACTATATATAACATAACTATCAGGGGTATCTACTAGATATAACAAAACTATCAGGGTATCTACTATATAGAACACAACTATCAGGGTATCAAGTAGCTAGAACACAACTATCAGGGTATCTTCTAGATACAACACAACTATCAGGGTATCTACTAGATAGAACAAACAATCAGGGTATCAAGTAGATAGAACACAACTATCGGGGAATATACTTGAGAGAATACAACTATCAGGGTATTTACTAGATAGAACACAACTATCAGGGTATCTAATAGATAGAACACAACTATCATCATATCTACTAGATAGAACACAGCTATCAGGGTGTCTACTATATAGAACACAACTATCAGGGTATCTACTATCTAGAACACAACTATCAGGGTATCTACTATATAGAGCACAACTATCAAGGTATCTACTATATAGAACACAACCATCAGGGTATATGCTCGATAGAACACAGCGATCAGTGTATCTACTATGTAGATCACAACTATCAAGGTATCTACTATATAGAACACAACTATCAGGGTATCTTCTAGATAGAACACAACTATCAGGGTATCAAGAAGCTAGAACACAACTATCAGGGTATCTTCTAGATACAACACAACTATCAGGGTATCTACTAGATAGAACAAAGCAATCAGGGTATCAAGTAGATAGAACACAACTATCGGGGCATATACTTGAGAGAATACATCTATCAGGGTATCTACTAGATAGAACACAACTATCAGGGTATCTAATAGATAGAACACAACTATCATCATATCTACTAGATAGAACACAGCTATCAGGGTGTATACTATATAGAACACAACTATCAGGGTATCTACTAGATAGAACACAACTATCAGGGTATCTACTAGATAGAACACAAATATCAGGGTATCTTCTATATATAACACAATTTTCAGGGTATCTACTAGATAGAACACAACTATCAGGGTATCTACTATATAACACAACTATCAGGGTATCTACTAGATAGAAACAACTATCGGGGTATCTAGTAGATGGAGCACACATATCAGGGTATCTTCTAGATACAAAACAACTATCACGGTACCTACTATGTAGAACACAGCTATCAGGGTATCAAGTAGATAGAACACAACTATCAGGGTATCTTCTAGATACAACACAACTATCAGGGTAATTACTAGATAGTTGTGTTCTATCAGGGTATCAACTATATAGAACACATCTATCAAGGTATCTACTTGATAAAACACAACTCTCAGGGTATCTACTAGATAGAACACAGCTATCAGGGGTGTCTACTATATAGAAGACAACTATCGGGGTATCTACTATATAGAACACAACTATTTGGGTATCTACTATGTAGAGCACAACTATCAAGGTATCTAATATATAGAACACAACTATCAGGGTATCTGCTCGATAGAACACAACTATCAGGGTATGTACTAGATAGAACACAGCTATCAGGGTATCTAATACACTGCTCAAAAAAATAAAGGGAACACTTACACAACACAATGTAACTCCAAGTCAATCACACTTCTGTGAAATCAAACTGTCCACTCTGGAAGCAACACTGATTGACAATAAATTCTCACATGCTGTTGTGCAAATGGAATAGACAATAGGTGGAAATTATAGGCAACTAGCAAGACACCCCCAATAAAGGACTGGTTTTTGCAGTTGGTGACCACAGACCACTTCTCAGTTCCTATGCTTCCTGGCTGATGTTTTGGTCACTTTTGAATGCTGGCGGTGCTTTCACTCTAGTAGTGAACATGAGACGGAGTCTACAACCCCACAAGTGGCTCAGATAGTGCAGCTCATCCAGGATGGCACATCAATGCGAGCTGTGGCAAGAAGGTTTGCTGTGTCTGTCAGCGTAGTGTCCAGAGCATGGAGGCGCTACCAGGAGACAGGCCAGTACATCAGGAGACGTGGAGGAGGCCGTAGGAGGGCAACAACCCAGCAGCAGGACTGCTACCTCCGCCTTTGTGCAAGGAGGAGCAGGAGGAGCACTGCCAGAGCCCTGCAAAATGACCTCCAGCAGGCCACAAATGTGCATGTGTCTGCTCAAATGGTCAGAAACAGACTCCAAGAGGGTGGTATGAGGGCCCGAGCGTCCACAGGTGGGGGTTGTGTGTGCTTACAGCCCAACACCGTGCAGGACGTTTGGCATTTGCCAGAGAACACCAAGATTGGCAAATTCGCCACTGGCGCCTGTGCTCTTCACAGATGAAAGCAGGTTCACACTGAGCACGTGACAGACGTGACAGAGTGTGGAGACGCCTTGGAGAACGTTCTGCTGCCTGCAACATCCTCCAGCATGACCGGTTTGGCGGTGGGTCAGTCATGTTGTGGGGTGGCATTTCTTTGGGGGGCCGCACAGCCCTCCATGTGCTCTGCCAGAGGTAGCCTGACTGCCATTAGGTACCGAGATGAGATCCTCAGACCCCTTGTGAGACCATATGCTGGGTGCGGTTGGCCCCGTGTTCCTCCTAATGCAAGACAATGCTAGACCTAATGTGGCTGGAGAGTGTCAGCAGTTCCTGCAAGAGGAAGGCATTGATGCTATGGACTGGCCCGCCCGTTCCCCAGACCTGAATCCAATTGAGCACATCTGGGACATCATGTCTCGCTCCATCCACTCAATGCCATCGTTGCACCACAGACTGTCCAGGAGTTGGCGGATGCTTTAGTCCAGGTTTGGGAGGAGATCCCTCAGGGAGACTATCCGCCACCTCACCTGAACACAGCGCCGGAGAAGATGGCTGCCGTTTACAGCCCTCTAACCAATTGTACTATTATGTGTGTTTTTCCGCGTTATTTGTAATTTATTTTGTACATAATGTTTCTGCCATCGTCTCTTATAACCAAAAAGAGCTTCTGGATATCAGGACAGCGATTACTCACCTCGTATTGGACGAAGATTTTTTCTTCAACGAGGCGGCCGCGAATGATATCATACAGACACCGACAAGGCCCAAATCCCCGTCATTCGCGTGAGGAAGAGACGGAGATATCGTGGGACGCAGATCGGGTGCCTTGTAAGGATCCGACGGCGAGTGAGTAAACTGCCTCTTCCATCAATCCTATTAGCCAACGTTCAATCTTTTGAAAATAAAGTGGACGATTTAAGATTACGGTTATCCTACCAACGGGACATTAAAAACTGTAATATCTTATGTTTCACCGAGTCGTGGCTGAACGACGACAATGATAACATTCAGCTAGCAGGCTATACGCTACATCGGCAGGACAGAACGGCTGACTCGGTAAGACAAGGGGTGGCGGTCTGTGTATATTTGTAAACAACAGCTGGTGCACAAAATCAAATACTAAGGAAGTCTCAAGGTTTTGCTCATCCTGAGGTAGAGTATCTTATGATAAGCTGTAGACCACACTATTTACCAAGAGAGTTTTCATCTATATTTTTCATAGCTGTCTATTTACCACCACAAACCAATGCTGGCATTAAGATTGCACTGAATGAGTTGTACAAGGCCATAAATCAACAGGAAAACGCTCATCCAGATGCAGCGCTCCTAGTGGCCGGGGACTTCAATGCAGGGAAACTTAAATCCGTTCTACCTAATTTCTACCAGCATATTAAATGTGCAACCAGAGGGAAAAAAAACTCTAGACCACCTTTACTCCACACACAGAGACGCATACAAAGCTCTCCCTCGCCCTCCATTTGGCAAATCTGACCATAACTCTATCCTCCTGATTCCTGCTTATAAGCAAAAACTAAAGCAGGAAGCACCAGTGACTCGGTTAATAAAAAAGTGGTCAGATGACGCAGATGCTAAGCTACAGGACTGTTTTGCTAGCACAGACTGGAACATGTTCTGGGATTCTTCAGACAGCATTGAGGAGTACACCACATCAGTCACTGGCTTCATCAATAAGTGCATCGATGATGTCGTCCCCACAGTGACCGTACGTACATACCCCAACCAGAAGCCATGGATTACAGGAAACATCCGCACTGAGCTAAAGGGTAGAGCTGCCGCTTTCAAGGGAACGGGACTCTAACCCGGACGCTTATAAGAAATCCCGCTATGACCTCCGACGAACCATCAAACAGGCAAAGAGTCAATACAGGTCTAAGATTGAATCGTACTACACTGGCTCTGACACTGCGTCGGATGGGGCAGAGCTTGAAACTATTACAGACTACAAAGGGAAGCACAGCCGCGAGCTGCCCAGTGACACAAACCTACCAGACGAGCTAAAACCACTTCTATGCTCGCTTCGAGAGCAAGCAACACTGAAGCATGCATGAGAGCACCAGCTGTTCCCGATGACTATGTGATCACGCTCTCCGTAGCCGAGTGAGTAAGACTTTTAAGCAGGTCAACATTCACAAGGCCGCAGGGCCAGACGGATTACCAGGACGTGTACTCCGAGCATGTGCTGACCAACTGGCAAGTGTCTTCACTGACATTTTCAACATGTCCCTGACTGAGTCTGTAATACCAAAATGTTTCAAGCAGACCACCATAGTCCCCATGCCCAAGGACTCTAAGATAACCTGTCTAAATGACTACGACCCGTAGCACTGACGTCTGTAGCCATGGAAGTGCTTTGAAAGGCTGGTCATGGCTCACATCAACAGCATTATCCCAGAAACCCTAGACCCACTCCAATTTGCACTACGCTTCCAACAGATCCACAGATGATGCAATCTCTATTGCACTCCACACTGCCCTTTCCCACCTGGACAAGAGGAACACCTACGTGAGAATGCTATTCATTGACTACAGCTCGGCATTCAACACCATAGTGCCCTCTAAGCTCATCACTAAGCTAAGGATCCTGGGACTAAACACACTCCCTCTGCAACTGGATCCTGGACTTCCTGACGGGCCGCCCCCAGGTGGTAAGGGTAGGAAACAACACATCTGCCACACTGATCCTCAACACGGGGGCCCCTCAGGGGTGCGTGCTCAGTCCCCTCCTGTACTCTCTGTTCACCCATGACTGCATGGCTAAGGCACGACTCCAACACCATCATTAAGTTTGCCGACTACACAACAGTGGTAGGCCTGATCACCGACAACGATGAGACAGCCTATAGGGAGGAAGTCAGAGATCTGGCCGTGTGGTGCCAGGACAACAAACCTCTCCCTCAACGTGACCAAGACAAAGGAGATGATTGTGGACTACAGGAAAAAAAAAGAGGACTGAGCACGCCCCCATTCTCATCGACGGGGCTGTAGTGGAACAGGTTGAGAGCTTCAAGTTCCTTGGTGTCCACATCACCAACGAACTATCATGGTCCAAACACACGAAGACAGTCGTGAAGAGGGCTTACGACAAAGCCTATTCCCCCCTCAGGAGACTAAAAAGATTTGGCATGGGTCCTCAGATCCTCAAAAAATTCTACAGCTGCACCATCGAGAGCATCCCGACTGGTTGCATCACCACCTGGTATGGCAACTGCTTGGCCTCCGACCGCAAGGCACTACAGAGGGTAGTGCGTGCGGCCCAGTACATCACTGGGGCAAAGCTTCCTGCCATCCAGGACCTCTATACCAGGCGGTGTCAGAGGAAGGCCCCTCAAAATTGTCAAAGACTCCAGCCACGGCAAGCGGTACCGGAGTGCCAAGTCTAGGTCCAAAAGACTTCTCAACAGCTTCTACCCCCAAGCCATAAGACTCCTGAACAGCTAATCATGGCTACCCGGACTATTTGCACTGCCCCCCACCCCCATCCTTTACGCTGCTGCTACTCTTGTTAAGTATTTATGCATAGTCACTTTAACTCTACCCACATGTACATATTACCTCAACTACCTCAACTAGCCGGTGCCCCCCACATTGACTCTGCAACGGTACCCCCTTGTATATATAGCCTCCCTACTGTCACTTTATTTTACTTCTGCTCTTTTTTTTCTCAACACTTTTTTTGTTGTTGTTTTATTTTTACTTTTTTTGTTTAAAATAAATGCACTGTTGGTTAAGGGCTGTAAGTAAGCATTTCACTTTAATGTCTGCACCTGTTGTATTCGGCGCATGTGACCAATAAAATTTGATTTGATTTGATTTGATCAGGAGCATGCCCAGGCGTTGTAGGGAGGTCATACAGGCACGTGGAGGCCACACACACTACTGAGTCTCATTTTGACTTGTTTTAAGGACATTACATCAAAGTTGGATCAGCCTGTAGTGTGGTTTTCCACTTTAATTTAGAGGGTGACTCCAAATCCAGACCTCCATGGGGTTGATACATTTGATTTCCATTGATAATTTGTGTGTGATTTTGTTGTCAGCACATTCAACTATGTAAAGACAAAAGTATTTAATAAGATGATTTCGTTCATTCAGATCTAGGATGTGTTATTTTAGTGTTCCCTTTATTTTTTTGAGCAGTATATAGAACACAACTATCAGGGTATGTACTAGATAGAACACAACTATCAGGGTATCTACTAGATATAGCACAACTATAAGGGTATCTGATATATGGAACACAGCTATCAGTGTATCTACTAGATAGATCACAACTATCAGGGTATCTAGTCGATAGAACACAACTATCAGGGTATCTACTAGATAGAACACAACTATCAGGGTATCTACTAGATAGAACACAGCTATCAGGGTATCTACTAGATAGAACACAACTATCAGGGTATCTACTAGATAGAACACAGCTATCAGGGTATATTCTAGATAGAACACAACTATCAGGGTATCTACTAGATAGAACACAACTATCAGGGTATCTACTAGATACAACACAACTATCAGGGTATCTACTAGATAGAACACAACTCTCAGGGTATCTACTAGATAGAACACAACTATCTACTATATACAACACAGCTATCAGGGTATCTACTAGATAGCTGTGTTCTATCAGTGTATCTAGTGGAACAGCAGAAGTTTTCTTAGTCCATTCAGAACAACAGCATTGTATTATTGTGTGTTCTCTGGCCCCCCCAACTCTCTTTCTGGCTCACCTTTTGTTCAGCAGGAGCTGCACCAGCCTCTTCTCTCTCCTTCTCTTGTTCCTCCTCTCCTCTCCTCCTCCCCGGTGCCTCCTCCAGTCTGCGCTCAAGTAGGAACCCAGTCAGTCCTCCTCCCTCTCCTCCTTCTCCCTCTCCCTCCATCAGCCACTCCAGCTCCACCTCTCTGCGCTGCCGACTGCTGTAAACCAGCCTTACCAGGGTCACATTGGGGGGCATGGGGTATCCTGAGAGGGGGGAGAGGGCAGGGAGACAGAGAGAGAAAAGGGGATGTGAGGAGGAGGATGTACAGTAGAACAGTAATGAAATAGTCCTTCAGTTCATCAGAAAACCTTTTAGTTTTGTTTTGTGTGTTTACAGACTAATGCTTTATTGTTCTTACTCTTGACCAATAGTGTAACATGGATCTTTCTCTTGACCAATAGTGTAACATGGATCTTTCTCTTGACCAATAGTGTAACAGGGATCTTACTCTTAACCAATAGCGTAACAGGGATCTCGGTCCCTCCCACAGCGTTGCTAGCAGAGCACCAGTATTGGCCACTGTCTGTTGTTCCATCTGTCTCTAGGACCGTCAGGTTGGTCCACGCAGCCGCACGACGCAGCACATACTTCCTGGTTGTGTCCAGGGCTTCCTGGACTTCCTGTCAATCAACCAATCACCTTTTAACTCTACTTATCACAGGTAGGTCTGCATTTAATTAAACAGACAAAGCAGATATCTATATATCTTCACGTTCTTCACATTTTCATAACCTTTTTTAACAACAGTAACCTAGACCCTCAAAGTTCTTTATAGTAACCTTTACCCCAAAGTACTTTACAGTAGCCCAACCTAGACCCTCAACGTACTTTACAGTAACTTGGACCCTCCACGTACTTTACAGTAGCCCATCCTAGACCCTAAAAGTACTTTACAGTAAATTGGACCCTCAACGTACTTTACAGTAGCCCATCCCCAAAGTACACTATATATACAGCAGTATGTGGACACCCCTTCAAATTCGTGGAATCGGCTATTTCAGCCACACCCGTTGCTGACAGGTGTATAAAATCGAGCACCCAGCCATGCAATCTCCATAGACAAACATTGGCAGTAGAATGGCCTTTCTGAAGAGCTCAGTGATTTTCAGTGTGGCAAAGTCATAGGATGCCACCTTTCCAACAAGTCAGTTCATCACATTTCTGCCCTGCCAGAGCTGCCCCAGTCAACTGTAAGTGCTGTTATTGTGAAGTGGAAACGTCTAGGAGCAACAACGGTTCAGCCGTGAAGTTGTAGGCCACACAAGCTCACAGAATGGGACCGCCGTGTGCTGATCCGCGTAGCGCGTAAAAATCGTCTGTCCTCGGTTGCAACACTCACTACAGAGCTCTAAACTGCCTCTGGAAGCAACGTCAGCACAATAACTGTTGGTCGGGAGCTTAATGAAATGGGTTTCCATGGCTGAGCAGCCGCACACAAGCCTAAGATCACCATGCGCAATGCCAAGCGTTGGCTAGAGGGGTGTAAAGTTCACCACCATTGGACTCTAACCCTAACCCTAACCCCGCTTCACCATCTGGCAGTCCGACGGATGAATCTGGGTTTGGCGGATGCCAGAAGAACGCTACCTGCCCCATAGTGCCAACTGTAAAGTTTGGTGGAGGAGGAATAATGGTCTGGGGCTGTTTTTCATGGTTCGGGCTAGGCCCCTTATTTCCAGTGAAGTGAAATCTTAATGCTACAGCATACATTTTTACATTTTAGTCATTTTGCAGACGCTTTAATCCAGAGCGATTTACAGTTAGTAGTGCATACATTTTTTTGGGTGTGTTTTTTTTAATACTGGCCCCCCATGGGAATCGAACCCACAATCCTGGCGTTGAAAATGCCATGCTCTACCAACTCAGCTACATCCCTGCCGGCCATTCTCTCCCCTACCCTGGACGACGCTGGGCCAATTGTTCGCCGCCACATGGGTCTCCCGGTAGCGGCCGGCTATGACAGAGCCTGGATTCGAACCAGGATCTCTAGTGGCACAGCCTTAGACCACTGCGCCACTCAGGAGACATACAATGATATTCTAGATGATTCTGTGTTCCAACTTCTTTGGCAACTGTTTGGGGAAGGCCCTTTCCTGTTTCAGCATGACAATGCCCCCGTGCACAAAGCGAGGTCAATACAGAAATGGTTTGTCAAGATTGGTGTGGAAGAACTTGACTGGCCTGCACAGAGCCCTGACCTCAACCCCATTGAACACATTTGGGATGAATTGGAACGCCGACTGCGAGCCAGGCCTAATCGCCCAACATCAGTGCCCGACCTCACTAATGCTCTTGTGGCTGAATGGAAGCAAGTCCCCGCAGCAATGTTCCAACATCTAGTGAAAAGCCTTCCCAGAAGAGTGGAGGTTGTTATAGCAGCAAAGGGGGGACCAACTCGATATTAATGCCCATTATTCTGGAATGAGATGTTCTACGAGTAGGTGTTCACATACTTTTGGTCATGCATTGTACTTTACGGTAGCCTGGCCTAGACCCTCAAAGTACTTTACATTAACCTAGACCCCAAACTTCTTTACAGTACCCTTGCCTAGACCCTCAAAGTACTTTACATTAACCTAGACCCCAAACTTCTTTACAGTACCCTGGCCTAGACCTTCAAAGTACTTTACACTAACTTGGACCGCCAAAGTACTTTAAGGTAGCCCAGCCTAGACCCTAAAAATACTTTACAGTAACTTGGAACCCAAAGTACTTTACAGTAGCTCAACCCAGAGCCTTAAAGTACTTTACAGTAACCTGGCCTAGATCCAAAGAGTTAGCAGCAGGTCATTGGCACCAGATTCAGAGGGGGGCAGGGCATGTACCTGTATGACTTCCTGTCTGCGGTTGTTGAACCAGACGATCTGATTGGCCGGGGGATAGTTGGCTTGCAGGATACAGGTGAGCTGGACGTCACTGCCCTCAAACACAGACACCACACTACGCTGGGTCAACAAGACTGGAGCCTCTACAAACACACAGGGAGGGAGAGAGAGAGAGAGTCAATCACTGTTAGTTAAACCCAGTACATGTCCATTAGACTGTTAGTTAAACCCAGTACATGTCTATTAGACTGTTAGTTAAACCCAGGACATGTCTATTAGACTGTTAGTTAAACCCAGTACATGTCTATTAGACCGTTAGTTAAACCCAGTACATGTCTATTAGACTGATAATTAAACCCAGTACATATATATTAGACTTGTTAGTTAAACCCAGTACATGTCTATTAGACTGTTAGTTAAACCCAGTACATGTCTATTAGACTGTTAGTTCAACCCAGTACATGTCTATTACACTGTTAGTTAAACCCAGTACATGTCTATTCGACTGTTAGTTAAACCCAGTACATGTATATTAAACTGTTGGTTAAACCCAGTACATGTCTATTACACTGTTAGTTAAACCCAGTACATGTCTATTCGACTGTTAGTTAAACCCAGTACATGTCTATTACACTGTTAGTTAAACCCAGTACATGTATATTAAACTGTTAGTTAAACCCAGTACATGTATATTAAACTGTTAGTTAAACCCAGTACATGTCTATTACACTGTTAGTTAAATCCAGTGGCATCCCAAAGGGCTCTGTACCAGGACCCTTACTGTTATCAATGTGTTCAGACATTACATTACAGTATGACTATTATAATTTTATGAAAATGTATGCACTCACTACTGTAGAGTCGCTCTGGATAAGAGCGTCTGCTAAATTACTAGAATGTAAAATAATTAAATTACTCTTTACTGTTCTCGATATGTTCAGACATTACCCTTCACTGTTATCAATGTGTGTGTGTGTATCATTTACATTTACATTTACGTCATTTAGCAGACGCTCTTATCCAGAGCGACTTACAAATTGGTGCATTCACCCTATAGCCAGTGGGATAACCACTTTACAATAAATAAAAAAAATTGTATGTGGAGGTGTCACGATCGTCGGAGGAAGTGGACCAATGCGCAGCGTGATAAGTGAACATACTTATTTATTGAACGAACAAAAACAACAAACGATACGAAACGTGAAGTCCTTGGTTACAATACACACCATACGGAACAAGATCCCACAAATGACAATGCCCAAACGGCTGCCTGGTATGGTTCCCAATCAGAGACAACAAGCAACAGCTGATTCATGTTGCCTCTGATTGAGAACCACCCCGGCCAACATAGAAACACAAGCACTAGAACTTAAACACAGAACACAAACACATAGAAACTGCACACCCTGGCTCAACATAACAGAGTCCCAGAGCCAGGGCGTGACAGGAGGGAGATCACACAATGTAGATTTTAATATTAGATGTTTATTCAGGTCCCCCAAATGTCAAATATTGAACTTTTTTGCACTCATTATAAAATGTACATAAAGCTCTGGGATTGGACCAGTGATGCAGCAGCTTATTCCACTCAGCCATCGCCGTTGACAACACTAGTGCTGGACGCTAATCTACTTGATGTGAAATAGCGTATTATTATATTTTTTACTATCCCAAACATTAGCCCCAACCTTAATGAGTCTGAATTACTTCCTAAACTGTTAACCGTCGAGTTGTTTCTGTTTTAACCCATTGCAAAACCTGTAACCACGTGGGAAAAATGCAGTCCAAAATAGGTCAAAAATAGAGGTTTGTCCATGATTCGTCAAAAAGTTGACCTGAAACCGTAAGACCTTATTGGTTTGTGTGTATGTGCTTACCAAGTCTGAGGCTGCAGGTCCTGGGTGAGTATGGCTAGGGGGTGTTTGGCATAGCAGGTGTAGGCCTGTCCATTCTGGGTGGAGTTAGAACGAAGTACCAGGATGTTGGAGGTCTCCACTCCTTGGCCCCTCCCCTCTCCTTGAGGCCCCTCCCACCACACCACAGTCCTGGGAGACCCACCTACAAGAACAATATTATTATTGTTATTATTGTTGTGAATGTCGTTGTTGTTGTGGTTGTTGTGGTGATGGTGGTGGTGGTGGTTGTGGTTGTGGTTGTGGTGGTGGTGTTGATGGTGGTGGTTGTGGTTGTGGTTGTGGTGGTGGTGTTGATGGTGGTGGTTCTTGTTGTGGTTGTTGTGGCTGTGACTGTGGTTGTTGTTGTGGTGGTGGTTGTGGTGGTGTTGATGGTGGTGGTTCTTGTTGTGGTTGTTGTGGCTGTGACTGTGGTTGTTGTTGTGGTGGTGGTTGTTGTGGTGGTGGTTGTTGTGGTTGTGGTGGTGGTTGTGGTGGTGGTTGTTGTTGTGGTGGTGGTTGTGGTGGTGTTGATGGTGATGGTTGTTGTGGTTGTGGTTACCTTCCCAGGAGCAGGACAGCAGCAGGTACTGGTTGTTACCGGTGGCATAAGCAGAACACACTGGTTCACCATAAGGAGACCCTGAGAGAAGAGAGAGAGAGAGAGAGACAGAGACAGAGAGACAGAGACAGAGAGACAGAGAGACAGAGAGACAGAGAGACAGAGAGAGAGAGAGAGAGAGAGAGAGAGAGAGAGAGAGAGAGAGAGAGCCAAGTTAGGGGCAGCGTTGCGTTTGTGTGATGTACAGGCCTGTGCCATATATGTGTGTGTGTGTGTGTGTGTGTGTGTGTGTGTGTGTGTGTGTGTGAGAGAGACTTACAGGCCCGTGCAGTGCATTGTGTGGAGGTGTTGAGAGCAGGTGCGTCCCCAGGCAGGTGAGAGAGACTTACAGGCCCGTGCAGTGCATTGTGTGGAGGTGTTGAGAGCAGGGTTCGTCCCCAGGCAGGTGAGAGAGAGACTTACAGGCCCGTGCAGTGCATTGTGTGGAGGTGTTGAGAGCAGGGTGCGTCCCCAGGCAGGTGAGAGAGAGACTTACAGGCCCGTGCAGTGCATTGTGTGGAGGTGTTGAGAGCAGGGTGCGTCCCCAGGCAGGTGAACAGAGAGTTGTTGGAGGTCTGGGATCCAGACTGCAGTACGGAGACATTGTTGGCTGGCCACGCCCCTTCACCCCCAAGCCACGCCCCTCCCTGATGCAATAACAACCAGAATAACAATCATTTAAATTGTTAGGAGCCTTTCTGTGTGTGTGTGTGTGTGTGTGTGTGTGTGTGTGTGTGTGTGTGTGTGTGTGTGTGTGTGTGTGTACCTGTAGGTTTGTGGTCCAGTGTAGTGAAGGGGGGGGCAGCCCCCCCGGCCATGAACAGCTCAGGTTGAGGGAGGAGTAGTTCATTGCTGGCAGAACAGAGCAGGAGGGGGAACCATCTGGAGGGTCTGGGGGACACAGGGACAACATACAGCGCAACACTGTGTTGACTGTGTTGTTATTGTGTGTGTGTTTGTGTGTTTGTGAGTGTGAGTGTGAGTGTGAGTAAGAGTGTGTGTGTGTGTGTGTGTGTGTGTGTGTGTGTGTGTGTGTGTGTGTGTGTGTGTGTGTGTGTGTGTGTGTGTGTGTGTGTGTGTGTGTGTGTGAGAGAGAGAGAGAGGCGAGGCCATATGGAGAGGAGAGCGAGAAGCAGTAGAAAGGATCACTAAATGATTTCAGAAAACTTCCTACAGCTACAAAAAGACAAATCTGAGGCCCATAGAGAGAAACTGATTCTCTGGCACTATTGCACAATAGCCTGGCCTAGACAGTTAGTCAAATTCTCTGGCACTATTGCAACCCCTGAAGGCTAAAAACCTAGGTGTGATTTTAGACTCACACATCAGTAATGTGACAAAATCAGCTTTTTACTATTTAAGAACTAGATACTAACTTTATTAGTAATGTTGTGGGAATTGCTAAAGCTCTTTAAATGTATTTTTGTGGTATTGAAAGAAGTTTAAAAAAGTTGTAGTTTAATTATATTATTTGAATAGTGAAATAATTTAAAATTCCCTACTATAGTCAATAGTGGTCAGTAGATTTGGTCAGTAGTTGTGGTCAGTAGTTGTGGTCAGCAGTTGAGTGGTCAGTAGGTGTGTTATCAGTAGTTGTGTGTTTGTGGTCAGAAGTTGTGTGGTTGTGGTCAATAGATGTGTGGTTGTGGTCACTAGATGTGGTCACAACTTGTGTGGTTGTGGTCAGGAGTTGTGTAGTTGTGGTCAGAAGTTTTGTGGTCGTGGTCAGAAGTTGTGTGTTTGTGGTCAGTAGTTGTGTGGTTTTCGTAAGAAGTTGTGTGGTTGTGGTCAGAAGCTGTGTGGTTGTGGTCAGCAGTTGAGTTGTCAGTTGGTGTGTTATCAGTAGTTGTGTGGTTGTGGTTAGAAATTGTATGGTTGTGGTCAGTAGCTGTGTGGTTGTGGTCAAAAGATGTGGGAAGCAGTTTTGTGGTTGTTGTCAGACATTGTGTGGTTGTTGTCAGTAGTTGTATGGTTGTGGTTAGAAATTGTATGGTTGTGGTCAGTAGCTGTGTGGTTGTGGTCAAAAGATGTGGGAAGCAGTTTTGTGGTTGTGGTCAGGAATTGTGTGGTTGTGGTCAGTAGATGTGGTCAGAAGTTGTGTGGTTGTAGTAAGCAGTTGTGTGCTTGCAGTCAGAAGTGAATGGTTGTGGTCAATATTTATGTGGTTGTGGTCAGTAGTTGTGTGGTCAGAAGTTGTGTGGTTGTGGTTGTTAGGACTATATGTGGTCAGCAGTAGTGTGGTTGTGGTCAGAAGTTGTGTGGATCTGGTCATTAGTTGTGTGGTTGTGGTCAGAAGTTTTGTGATTGTTGTCAGTAGTTGTGTGGTAGTGGTAACTAGATGTGGTCAGAAGTGTTGTGGTTGGGGTCAGTAGTTGTGTGGGTGTTGTCAGTGGGTGTTGTCAGTGGTTGTGTGGCAGAGGTCACTAAATGTGGTCTGAAAGTGTGTGGTTGTGGTCAGTAGTTGTGTGGTGATGGTCAGAAGTTATGTGGTTGTGGTCAGTAGTTGTGTGTTTGTGGTCAGAAGTTGTGTGGTTGTGGTCAGTAGTTGTGTGGTTGTGGTCAGAAGTTGTGTGGTTGTGGTCAGAAGTTGTGTGGTTGTGGTCAGAAGTTGTGGTCAGTAGATGAGTGGTCAGTCGTTATGTTTTCAGAAGTTGTGTGGTTGTGGTGAGTAGTTGTGTGATTGTGGTCACTAGCTGTTTTAAGCAGTTGTGTGGTTGTGGTCAGAAGTTGTGTTGTTGTGGTCAGACACTGTGGTCAGCAGTTGTGTGGTTGTGGTTGGAAGTTGTGTGGTTGTGGTCAGTAGTTGTGGTAAGCAAGTGGCGCAGTGGTCTAAGGCACTGCATCGCAGTGCTAACTGTGCCACTAGAGATCCTGGTTCGAATCCAGGCTCTGTCGCCGCCGGCCGCGACCGGGAGACTCATGGGCGGCGCACAATTGGCCCAGCGTCGTCCAGGGTAGGGGAGGGAATGGCCGGCAGGGATGTAGCTCAGTTGATAGAGCATGGCGTTTGCAACGCCAGGGTTGTGGGTTCGATTCCCACGGGGGGCCAGTATAAAAAAAAAAAAATGTATTCACTAACTGTAAGTCGCTCTGGATAAGAGCGTCTGCTAAATGACGTAAATGTAAATGTAAATGTAAAGTGAGAGGTCAGTAGTTGAGTGGTCTGAGGTTGTGTGGTTGTGGTCAGAAGTTGTGTTCAGAAGTTGTGTGGTTTTAGTAAGCAGTTGTGTGCTTGCGGTCAGAAGTGAATGGTTGTGGTCAGTAGTTGTGTGGTCAGAAGTTGTGTGGTTGTGGTTGTGGTGACTATATGTGGTAAGCAGAAGTGTGTTTGTGGTCCGAGGTTGTGTGGTTGTGGTCAGTAATTGTGGTTAGCAGTTAAGTTGTCAGTAGTTGTGTTATCAGTGGTTGTGTGGTTGTGGTCAGAAGTTGTGTGTTTGTGGTTGTGGTGACTATATGTGGTAAGCAGAAGTGTGTTTGTGGTCCGAGGTTGTGTGGTTGTGGTCAGTAATTGTGGTTAGCAGTTAAGTTGTCAGTAGTTGTGTTATCAGTGGTCGTGTGGTTGTGGTCAGAAGTTGTGTGGTTGTGGTCAGAAGTTGTGTGGTTGTGGTCAGAAGTTGTGTGGTTGTGGTCAGAAGTTGTGTGGTTGTGGTCAGACGTTTTGGGGTCATTATCAGAAGTAGTGTGGTTGTGGTCAGTAGTTGAGTGGTTTTCGTCAGAAGTTGTATGGTTGTGGTCACTAGATGTGGTCAGAAGTTGTGTGATTGTTGTCAGTAGTTGTGTGGTAGTGGTAACTAGATGTGGTCAGAAGTGTTGTGGTTGTGGTCAGTAGTTGTGTAGGTGTTGTCAGTGGGTGTTGTCAGTGGTTGTGTGGCAGAGGTCACTAAATGTGGTCTGAAATTGTGTGGTTGTGGTCGGTAGTTGTGTGGTGATGGTCGAAGTCATATGGTTGTGGTCGAAGTTGTGTGGTTGTGGTCAGTAGTTGTGGTCAGTAGATGACTGACTGACTGTGGTTTTCATCAGAAGTTTTGTGGTTGTCTGAAATTGTGTGGTTGTGGTCAGAAGTTGTGTGGTTGTGGTCAGAAGTTGTGTGTTTGTGGTCAGAAGTTGTGTGGTTGTGGTCAGTAGTTGTGGTCAGTAGATGACTGACTGACTGTGGTTTTCATCAGAAGTTTTGTGGTTGTCAGAAGTTGTGTGGTTGTGGTCAGTAGTTGTGTGGTTTTTCGTCAGAAGTTTTGTGGCTGTTGTCAGAAGTTGTGTGGTTGTGGTCAGAAGTTGTGTGGTTGTGGTCAGTAGTTGTGTGGTTGTGGTCAGTAGTTGTGGTCAGTAGATGACTGGTAAGTAGTTTTGTGGTTAGAGGCTGTGTGGTTTTGTTCAGTAGTTGTGGTCAGTAGATGATAGGTCAGTTGTTATGTTGTCAGAAGTTGTGTGGTTGTGGTCAGTAGTTGTGTGGTTGTGGTCAGAAGCTGAGTGGTTGTGGTCAGAAGTTTTGGTCAGCAGTTGAGTTGTCAGTTGGTGTGTTATCAGTAGTTGTGTGGTTGTGGTTAGAAATGGTATGGTTGTGGTCAGTAGTTGTGTGGTTGTGGTCAAAGATATTGTATAGCAGTTGTGTGGTTGTGGTCAGTAGTTGTGTGGTTGTGATCAGTAGTTGTGATAAGCAGTTGAGTGGTCAGTAGTTGAGTGGTCTGAAGTTGTTAAGTTGTGGTCAGTAGTTGTGTGGTTGTGGTCAGTAGTTATGTGATTGTGGTTAGTAGATGTTGACAGCAGTAGTGTGGTTGTGGTCAGAAGCCGTGTGGTTGTGGTCAGTTGTTGTGGTCAGCAGATTAATGGTCAGTAGTTTTGTTGTCAGTTGTGTGGTTGTGGTCATTAGTAGTGTGGTTATGGTCAGTAGTTGTGTGGTTGTGGTCGCTAATTGTGGTAAGCAGTTGTGTGGTTGTTGTCAGAAGTTGTGTGGTTGCTGTCTGTAACTGTGTGGTTGTGGTCAGAGGTTTTTTGGGTTTTGGTCAGTAGTTGTGATCATTAGAAGAGTGGTCAGAAGTTGTGTGGTTATGTTCAGTTGTTGTGTGGTTGTGGTCACTATGTGTTGTATGCTGTTGTGTGCTTGTGGTCATAAGTTGTATGGTTGTTGTGGTGGTGGTCAGTAGTTGTGGTCAGCAGTTGAGTTGTTAGTAGTCGTGTTATCAGTAGTTGTGTGGTTGTGGTCAGAAGTTGTGTGGTTGTGGTCAGTAGTTGTGTGGTTTTCATCAGAAGTTGTGTGTTTGTGGTCAGAAGTTGGGTGGTTGTGGTCAGCAGTTATGTGGTTGTGGTCAGAAGTTGTGTGGTTGTTGTCAGTAATTGTGTGGGTGTTGTCAGTAGTTGTGTGGCAGAGGTCACTAAATGTGGTCAGAAATTGTTTGGTTGTGGTCAGAAGTTGTATGGTTGTGGTCAAAAGTTGTGTGGTTGTGGTCTGTAGTTGTGGTCAGTAGATGAGAGGTAAGTAGTTGTGTTGTAAGCAGTTTTGTGGTTTTGGTCAGTAGTTGTGTCGTTGCTGTCAGTAGCTTTTTGTTTGTGTTTACAAGATGTGATCACAAGTTGTGTGGTTGTGGTCAGTAGTTGTGTGGTTGTTGTCAGTAGTTGTGTGGTTGTAGTCAGTAGCTGTGGGGTTGTGGTCACTAGATGTGATAAGCAGTTGTGTGGTTGTGGTCAGAAGTAATGTGGTTGTTGTCAGTAGTAGTGTTGTTGTGGTGAGTAGTTATATGTTTGTGGTCACTACATATCATCAGCAGTTGTGTTGTTGTGGTCATAAATTGTGTGGTTGCTTTCAGCTGTTGTGTTTAGTAGATGAGTGGTCAGTAGTTTTGTTGTCAGTTGCTTGGCTGTGGTCTGTAGGAGTGTGGTTGTGGTAACTAGATGTGATAAGCAATTGTATGGTTGTGGTCCGCATTTCTGTGGTTGTTGTAAGTAGTAGTGTGATGTTGGATCCTAGATGTGGTCAGTTGTTATGTGGTTGTGGTCAGTTGTTGTGTGGTTGTGGTCACTAAATGTGGTCAGAAGTTGTGTGGTTGTGATTGTGTGGTTGTGGTCAGATGTTGTGTGGTTTGAAGTTGTGTGGTTGTGGTCAGCAGTAGTGTGTTTGTGCTCAGAGGTTGTGTGGGAGTGGTCAGTATGTGTGTTATCAGAAGTTTTGTGGTTGTGGTCAGTAGTTTAGTGGTTGTTGTCAACAGATGTGATTAGCAGTTGTGTGGTTGTGGTCAGAAGTTGTGCGGTTGTTGTCAGTAGCTGTGTGGTTGTGGTAAGTAGTTGTGGTCAGTAGTTGTGTGGTTGTGGTCAGTAGTTGTGGTCAGTAGTTGTGTGGTTGTGGTTAGAAGTTGTGTGGTTGTGGTCAGAAGTTGTGCAGTTGTTGTCAGTAGCTGTGTGGTTGTGTTCAGTAGATGTGGTCAGAAGATGTGTGGTTGTTTGGTTGTTGTCAGTAGCTGTGTGGTTGTGGTAAGTAGTTGTGGTCAGTAGTTGTGTGGTTGTGGTCAGTAGTTGTGGTCAGTAGTTGTGTGGTTGTGGTTAGAAGTTGTGTGGTTTTGGTCAGAAGTTGTGCGGTTGTTGTCAGAAGTTGTGCGGTTGTTGTCAGTAGCTGTGTGGTTGTGTTCAGTAGATGTGGTCAGAGGATGTGTGGTTGTGGTCAGAAGTTGCGTGGTTGTGGTCAGTAGTTGTGTACGTTGGTAACCAGTTTATAATAAAGCAATAAGGCACCTCAGGGGTGTGTGGTATATGGCCAATGTACCATGGCTAAGGCTGTATCCAGGCACTCCGCGTTGCTCTTAGCCGTGGTATATAGGCCATACACCGCACCCTCTATGGCATTATTGCTAGTTGTGCATGTTGTGGTAAGAAGTTGTATGGTTGTGGTCAGTAGTTTTGGTCAGTAGATGAGTGGTAAGTAGTTGTGTGGTCAGAAGTTGTGTGGTTGTGGTCGGTAGTTATGTGGTTGTGGACACTAGCTGTTGTAATCAGCTGTGTGGTTGTGGTCAGAAGTTGCATGGTTATTTTCAGTAGTTCTCTGGTTGTGGTCATTAGATGTCGAAATAAGTTGTGTGGTTGTTTTCAGAAGTTGTGTGGCTGTGGTCAGAAGTACTGGTCAGCAGTTGAGTGGTCAGTAGGTGTGTTATCAGTAGTTGTGTGGTTGTTGTCAGAAGTTGTGTGGTTGTGGTCAGCAGTATGTGGTTGTGGTCAATAGATGTGGGAAGCAGTCTTTGGTTGTGGTCAGTTGTGTGGTTGTTGACAGTAGTAATGTGGTAGTGGATCTTAGATGTGGTCGAAGTTGTGTGGATGTGGTTGTGTGGTTGTGGTCAGAAGTTGTGTGGTTTTGGTCCATAGTTGTGTGGAGGTATTCAGAAGTTGTGTGGTTGTGGTCGTAGTTGGTTAGTTGTGGTCGGGATATTGTGTGGTTGTGTTCAGTGGTTATGGTCAGCAGTTGAGGGTCAGTAGTTGTGTGGTTGTGGTCAAGTTGTGTGGTTTTGGTCAGTAGTTGTGGCCAGTAGTTGAGTTGTCAGTAGTTATGGTTGTGGTCTTTAGTTTTGTGGTAGTGGTCACTAGATGTGGTCAGAAGCTGTGTGGTTGTTGTCAGTAGTTATGTGGTTGTGGTCTTTAGTTTTGTGGTAGTGGTCACTAGATGTGGTCGAAGCTGTGTGGTTGTTGTCAGTAGTTATGTGGTTGTGGTCTTTAGTGTTGTGGTAGTGGTCACTAGATGTGGTCAGAAGCTGTGTGGTTGTTGTCAGTAGTTATGTGGTTGTGGTCTTTAGTTTTGTGGTAGTGGTCACTAGATGTGGTCAGAAGCTGTGTGGTTGTTGTCAGTAGTTATGTGGTTGTGGTCTTTAGTGTTGTGGTAGTGGTCACTAGATGTGGTCAGATGCTGTGTGGTTGTTGTCAGTAGTTATGTGGTAGTATTCAGAAGTTGTGTGGTTTCTGTCAGTAGTTATGGTCAGTAGTTGAGTTGTCAGTTGTTGTGTTGTCAGAAGCTCTGTGGTTGTGGTCGTAGTTATGTGGTTGTGGCCGCAGGTATGTGGTTGTGGTCAGAAACAGTGTGGTTGTGGTCAGTAGTTGTGTGGTAGTGGTCACTAGATGTGTCAGAAGTTGTTTTGGTTGTGCTCAGTAGTTGTGTGATTGTGGTCATTAGTTGTGTGGTTGTGTTCACAAATTGTGGTTAGCAGATCTTTGGTTGTAGTGAAAAGTTTTGTGGTTGTTGTTAGTAGTTGTGTGGTTGTGGTCACTATATTTGGTCAGAAGTTGTGTGGTTGTGGTCAGTTTGTGTGGTTGTGGAGTTGTGTGGTTGTGGTCAGATGTTTTGGGGTCATTGTCAGGAGTTGTGTGGTTGTGGTCAGTAGTTGAGTGGTTTTCGGCCAGAAGTTGTATGGTTGTGGTCACTAGATGTGGTCAGAAGTTGTGTGATTGTTGTCAGTGAGTTGTGTGGTAGTGGTAACTAGATGTGGTCAGAGTGTTGTGGTTGTGGTCAGTAGTTGTGTAGGTGTTGTCAGTGGGTGTTGTCAGTGGTTGTGTGGCAGAGGTCACTAAATGTGGTCTGAAATTGTGTGGTTGTGGTCAGTAGTTGTGTGGTGATGGTCAGAAGTTATGTGGTTGTGGTCAGAAGTTGTGTGGTTGTGGTCAGTAGTTGTGGTCAGTAGATGACTGACTGACTGTGGTTTTCATCAGAAGTTTTGTGGTTGTCTGAAATTGTGTGGTTGTGGTCAGAAGTTGTGTGGTTGTGGTCAGAAGTTGTGTGTTTGTGGTCAGAAGTTGTGTGGTTGTGGTCAGTAGTTATGGTCAGTAGATGACTGACTGACTGTGGTTTTCATCAGAAGTTTTGTGGTTGTCAGAAGTTGTGTGGTTGTGGTCAGTAGTTGTGTGGTTTTTCGTCAGAAGTTTTGTGGCTGTTGTCAGAAGTTGTGTGGTTGTGGTCAGTAGTTGTGGTCAGTAGATGACTGACTGACTGTGGTTTTTCATCAGAAGTTTTGTGGTTGTCTGAAATTGTGTGGTTGTGGTCCAGAAGTTGTGTGGTTGTGGTCAGAAGTTGTGTGTTTGTGGTCAGAAGTTGTGTGGTTGTGGTCAGTAGTTGTGGTCAGTAGATGACTGACTGACTGTGGTTTTCATCGAAGTTTTGTGGTTGTCAAGTTGTGTGGTTGTGGTCAGTAGTTGTGTGGTTTTTCGTCAAGTTTTGTGGCTGTTGTCAGAAGTTGTGTGGTTGTGGTCAAGTTGTGTGGTTGTGGTCAGTAGTTGTGTGGTTGTGGTCAGTAGTTGTGGTCAGTAGATGACTGGTAAGTAGTTTTGTGGTTAGAGGCTGTGTGGTTTTGTAGATGACTGACTGACTGTGGTTTACATCAGAAGTTTTGTGGTTGTCTGAAATTGTGTGGTTGTGGTCGAAGTTGTGTGGTTGTGGTCAGAAGTTGTGTGGTTGTGGTCAGAAGTTTGTGGTAGTATTCAGAAGTTGTGTGGTTTCTGTCAGTAGTTATGGTCAGTAGTTGAGTTGTCAGTTGTTGTGTTGTCAGAAGCTATGTGGTTGTGGTCAGTAGTTATGTGGTTGTGGCCAGCAGGTATGTGGTTGTGGTCAGAAGCAGTGTGGTTGTGGTCAGTAGTTGTGTGGTAGTGGTCACTAGATGTGTCAGAAGTTGTTTGGTTGTGCTCAGTAGTTGTGTGATTGTGGTCATTAGTTGTGTGGTTGTGTTCACAAATTGTGGTTAGCAGATCTTTGGTTGTAGTGAAAAGTTTTGTGGTTGTTGTTAGTAGTTGTGTGGTTGTGGTCAGAGGTTGTGTGGTTGTGGTCAGTAGTTGTGGTCAATAGATGAGTGGTCAGTAGTTGTGTTGTCAGAAGGTGTCTGGTTGTGGTCAGTAGTTGTGTTGTTTTCTTCAGAAGTTGTGTGATTGTGGTCAGTAGTTATGTGGTAGTGTTCACTAGATGTGTTCAGAAGTTGTGTGGTTGTGGTCAGAAATGGTGTTGTTGTGGTCAGATATTGTGTGGTTGTTGTCAGTAGCTGTGTGGTGGTAGTCACTAGATGTGGTCAGCAATTGTCTGGTTGTGGTCAGTAGTTGTGTGGTTTTCATCAAAAATTGTGTGGTTGTGGTCAGTAGTTGTGGTCAGCAGTTGAGTGTGCAGTAGTTGTGTGGTTGTGGTCAGTAGTTGTGTGGTTTTGGTCAGTAGTTGTGGTTAGTAGTTGAGTTGTCAGTAGTTGTGTCATCAATAGTTATGAGGTTGTGGTCAGTAGTTATGTGGTTGTGGCCAGCAGGTATGTGGTTGTGGTCAGAAGTTGTGTGGTTGTTGTCAGTAGTTGTGTGGTAGTGGTCACTAGATATGGTCAGGGTGGTGTGGTTGTGCTCAGTAGCAGTGGCGGCTCCTGAAAAAATTCTCAGGGGGGGCAATTTTTCTGATGATTTAGGTGACCTACACATTTTTAAAAAAGATATGTCCAGCAACAACATGAAGACAGGGGGCAGCATATAAGTCAATACCAGAAGCATTTATTGACTGATCTCAAAAGTGTTGGCTTACCAGGGTTGGTGGAGCCCTCAGTTTCATCTTTGCCTCGCAAAGCTAACTCAAACACTCCGCAAAACTTCACACACTGGATTAGCCGGCTGAGGATGTGGCGGTTCTTGCTAATGTCGTAGTAAATATATTTGTTATAGTGAATATGGAATATGATATGTTGAGTAAAATGTTGTGCTAAGATCTATTTAGGTCAGGAGCTGGTTATAAGTTCTGTTCCTATCCAATAACAATGGACAAAAGGGTCCTATCTTGTCAGCCTTGTCAGCAGGTGGCCAAGGACAACACCCACGCCATAGGCCTCTCAGTTCTTCCAACTCACGAGTTCTTGCTCTGAGGACACACACACACACACACACAAACACACACACACACACATCATCACTGTTAAACACACACACACACACACACACACACACACATCATCACTGTTAAACACACACACACACACACACACACAAAAATCCCCCTCTCTTAGGCTGAACATTTGAAGACAGAGAACCCGACTCAGAGCCAATGCAACAGTGACACTAGCCTGGAGGGGACCTCGCCCAACTCATCAGGACCAATCAGAAGATCAGAACTACTAGATTCAACCTACTTCATTTATTGCATAAAATGTCTGCACACAATGTTTCGGGGCTCTCTTCAGATAATAATAATAATAATAATAATAATAATATGCCATTTAGCAGACGCTTTTATCCAAAGCGACTTACAGTCATGCGTGCATACATTTTTGTGTATGGGTGGTCCCGGGGATCGAACCCACTACCTTGGCGTTACAAGCGCAGTGCTCTACCAGCTGAGCTACAGAAAGTGGATACTCATGGATGCGCATCGCAATTGTAAAATGTCAACACAATTGGAGACACCACGTCATTTTTGGAGACATGTTATTGACAGTAAACTATTGTAGATGCGACTGCTAACTAAATAAAACATTTTAGCTGGCTAGCTAATCATCTTAGCTAAATGTGGGGCAAACAATTCAGTTATTTACCGTTAATTTGAGGGATTGGGGTGAAAGAAATCGAGTTACATAGTGATACTTTTACGATATACTGTATTGACAATATCGCAATATTTTAGCGCTAGTTGGCTGTACCTGCACCAAAACACCATTATTGTTCCTTCATAGCTTGTTCTCAATCTTTTCACATTGGGAGCCAATTTGTTTTCAGCACTTTTATTTCCATGACTGATCAAAACTCGTTCTCATGGCTTTCTGATCCCTCTGCAACAGACATATGGTGCGCAATAAAATCACAGTATCGAATCGCAATACGTATAGAATCATGAGACTCGCAATGCATATATCTTATCGTGAGGTTCCTGGCAATTCCCAGCCCAAGTTCATTTGCACAACAAATCTCTTCGCTAGCAAACGCGATGTCTTCTCCAAAACGGCAATGTGTCTCCAGCAATGTTTACTTTTTGACGTTCTATGGCATCTCCACTTTCCAAGCATATATGACCACATGTAATATTTTGGTAAGTGATGCAAATAGTGAACTATGTAGGGCCAGGATGTAAAATATATGTAGCTGCAGCAATTTCTCTTATCTGATATGGTAAGTAATGGGGCTTAATGTATAGCTCCCTAAGAGTTTGACGAACGAGTCCGTGCACGCGATTCCAGATATCTTTACCTCTGAATAAACTGCCTTTATTATACCATATCCACCCTGTCCAAAGTCTCTACTTGGTCTCAGTTCTCCAGTAAACTTGTGATTATCAACACTAACCTCATCGTTGTGGCGGCGGACAGCTAGCCTGTATCCCTCATCCAGTTGAGTGGCAATGTCTTTTTCGTTCGTACCAATTTTTGGAAAATCCTCGGGTGTAGGACTTTCCGCCTTTAGTAGAAACCTGTTGAATTATTAAATTTGGTCTGGGAGGTCCTAATTGTTTCGTTGCCAATTTATCTTCATTTGTTCGCCGACAAAAAGGAACTTTTTTCAAAGACACAATCGAGTTGCACTGACGCCTCAGCCATTTTGATAGTAGTAGTGAATTGATTGAGGCTGCTACCGCTATTTTCTTAGTTACGTTCATGGTTACGTTACGTATGACGAACGCGTAAGTGCAAGCCCTCAGACACCCATAGAGATTGTATTGAAAGCTCTGAAATTTGAAAAAAATAGATTTTACATGGGAGTCTATGACAGACTTCTGGGCGATTTTCAACCTGACTGAAATCGCCCCCAAAAGGGGGGAGCCATTTGAAGCCACGACTTTAGCCTGATTGGACATTTAGTGGCAGTGTGGCACTGTGGCAGATCAGGCGTCTAGATTACAACACTGATAACTACTGTTGCCGTGATATAATTGATTAGAAAAAAAATCCCTTCCTTTTCCCGTTTGGCAGTGCGTCGCCCATATCGCCCTATTGAACACACCGCCCCTGCTCAGTAGTTGTGGTCAATAGTTGAGTGGTCAGAAGTTGTGTGGTTGTGATCAGCAGTTGAGTGGTTTTTGTCATTAGTTGTTGTCAGTAGTTAAGTTGTCACTAGTTGTGTCATCAATAGTTATGAGGTTGTGGTCATTAGTTGTGTGGTTGTGGTCAGAAGTTGTGTGGTTGTGGTCAGTAGTTGTGTGGTTGTGGTCAGTAGTTGTGGTCAGTAGATGACTGGTAAGTAGTTTTGTGGTTAGAGGCTGTGTGGTTTTGTAGATGACTGACTGACTGTGGTTTACATCAGAAGTTTTGTGGTTGTCTGAAATTGTGTGGTTGTGGTCAGAAGTTGTGTGGTTGTGGTCAGAAGTTGTGTGGTTGTGGTCAGAAGTTGTGTGGTAGTATTCAGAAGTTGTGTGGTTTCTGTCAGTAGTTATGGTCAGTAGTTGAGTTGTCAGTAGTTGTGTGGTTTTTCGTCAGAAGTTTTGTGGTTGTGGTCAGTAGTTGTGTGGTGATGGTCAGAAGTTATATGGTTGTGGTCAGAAGTTGTGTGGTTGTGGTCAGTAGTTGTGGTCAGTAGATGACTGACTGACTGTGGTTTTCATCAGAAGTTTTGTGGTTGTCTGAAATTGTGTGGTTGTGGTCAGAAGTTGTGTGGTTGTGGTCAGAAGTTGTGTGTTTGTGGTCAGAAGTTGTGTGGTTGTGGTCAGTAGTTGTGGTCAGTAGATGACTGACTGACTGTGGTTTTCATCAGAAGTTGTGTGGTTGTGGTCAGTAGTTGTGTGGTTTTTCGTCAGAAGTTTTGTGGCTGTTGTCAGAAGTTGTGTGGTTGTGGTCAGAAGTTGTGTGGTTGTGGTCAGTAGTTGTGTGGTTGTGGTCAGTAGTTGTGGTCAGTAGATGACTGGTAAGTAGTTTTGTGGTTAGAGGCTGTGTGGTTTTGTAGATGACTGACTGACTGTGGTTTACATCAGAAGTTTTGTGGTTGTCTGAAATTGTGTGGTTGTGGTCAGAAGTTGTGTGGTTGTGGTCAGAAGTTGTGTGGTTGTGGTCAGAAGTTGTGTGGTAGTATTCAGAAGTTGTGTGGTTTCTGTCAGTAGTTATGGTCAGTAGTTGAGTTGTCAGTTGTTGTGTTGTCAGAAGCTATGTGGTTGTGGTCAGTAGTTATGTGGTTGTGGCCAGCAGGTATGTGGTTGTGGTCAGAAGCAGTGTGGTTGTGGTCAGTAGTTGTGTGGTAGTGGTCACTAGATGTGTCAGAAGTTGTTTGGTTGTGCTCAGTAGTTGTGTGATTGTGGTCATTAGTTGTGTGGTTGTGTTCACAAATTGTGGTTAGCAGATCTTTGGTTGTAGTGAAAAGTTTTGTGGTTGTTGTTAGTAGTTGTGTGGTTGTGGTCACTATATTTGGTCAGAAGTTGTGTGGTTGTGGTCAGTAGTTGTGTGGTTGTGGTCAGAAGTTGTGTGGTTGTGGTCAGTAGTTGTGGTCAATAGATGAGTGGTCAGTAGTTGTGTTGTCAGAAGGTGTCTGGTTGTGGTCAGTAGTTGTGTTGTTTTCTTCAGAAGTTGTGTGATTGTGGTCAGTAGTTATGTGGTAGTGTTCACTAGATGTGTTCAGAAGTTGTGTGGTTGTGGTCAGACATTGTGTGGTTGTGGTCAGTAGTTGTGGTCAGCAGTTGAGTGTGCAGTAGTTGTGTGGTTGTGATCAGAAGTTGTGTGGTTTTGGTCAGTAGTTGTGGTTAGTAGTTGAGTTGTCAGTAGTTGTGTCATCAATAGTTATGAGGTTGTGGTCAGTAGTTATGTGGTTGTGGCCAGCAGGTATGTGGTTGTGGTCAGAAGTTGTGTGGTTGTTGTCAGTAGTTGTGTGGTAGTGGTCACTAGATATGGTCAGGGTGGTGTGGTTGTGCTCAGTAGTTGTGGTCAATAGTTGAGTGGTCAGAAGTTGTGTGGTTGTGATCAGCAGTTGAGTGGTTTTTGTCATTAGTTGTTGTCAGTAGTTGAGTTGTCACTAGTTGTGTCATAAATAGTTATGAGGTTGTGGTCATTAGTTGTGTGGTTGTGGTCAGAAGTTGTGTGGTTGTGGTCAGTAAATGTGTGGTTGTGGTTAGAAGTTGTGTTGTGGTCAGTGGTTGTGTGGTTGTGTTTAAAAGTTGTGTGGTTGTGGTCAGACGTTTTGTGATTGTGGTCAGTAGCTGTGGTCATTAGATGACAGGTCAGTAGTTGTGTTGTCAGAAGTTGTGTGGCAGTGGTCAGTACTTGTGTAGTTGTTGTCAGTAGCTGAGTGGTTGTGGACACTAGATGTGTTCAGCAGTTGTCTGGTTGTGGTCAGTAGTTGTGTTAATTTCATCAGAAGTTGTGTGGTATTGATCAGTAGTTGTCGTCAGTAGTTGAGTGGACAGTAGTTGTGTGGTTGTGGTCAGAAGTTGTGTGGTTTTGGTCAGTAGTCGTTGTCAGTAGTTGAGTTGTCAGTAATTGTGTCATTAGGAGCTCGGTGATGGTGCTCAGTAGTTATGTGGTTGTGGTCAGAAGTTGTGTGGTTGTGCTCAGTAGTTGTGGTCAGCAGTTGAGTGGTCAGTAGTTGTGTGGTTGTTGTCAGAAGTTGTGTGGTTTTGGTCAGTAGTTGTTGTCAGTAGTTGAGTTGTCAGTAGTTGTGTCGTCAGAAGCTCTGTGGTTGTGGTCAATAGTTATGTGGTTATGGCCATCAGGGTGTGGTTGTGGTCAGAAGTAGTGTGGTTGTTGTCAGTAGTTGTGTAGTAGTAGTCAGAAGTTTTTTGGTTGTGGTCAGTAGTTGTGGTCAATAGATGAGTGGTCAGTAGGTGTGTTATTAGTAGTTGTGTGGTTGTGGTTCAAAGTTGTGTGTTTGTTGTCAGTAGCTGTGTGGTTGTGGTCAATAGATGTGGTAAGCAGTTGTGTGGTTGTGATCTTTATTTGTGTGGTTGTGGTCATACGTTGTGTGGTTGAGGTGAGTAGTTGTGTGGTTGTGGTCACAAATTGTGTTTAGCAGATCTGTGGTTGTAGTTAGAAGTTGTGTCGTTGTTGTCATTAGTTATGTGATAGTGGTCACTAGATGTGGTCAGAAATTGGGTGAGTGTGGTGTGGTCAGTAAATGTTTGGTTGTGGTCAGAAGTTGTGTTGTTGTGGTCAGTAGTTGTGTGGTTGTGTTCAAAAGTTGTGTGATTGTGGTCAGTAGTTGTGGTCATTAAATGAGTGGTCAGTAGTTGTGTTGTCAGAAGTTGTGTGGCAGTGGTCAGTACTTGTGTAGTTGTTGTCAGTAGCTGAGTAGTTGTGGTCACTAGATGTGGTCAGCAGTTGTCTTGTTGTGGTCAGTAGTTGTGTTGTTTTCATCAGAAGTTGTGTGGTTGTGGTTAGTAGTTGTGGTCAGTAGTTGAGTTGTCAGTAGTTGTGTCGTCAGAAACTCTGTGGTTGTGGTCAGTAGTTATGTGGTTGTGGCCAGCAGGTATGTGGTCATGGTCAGAAGTTGTGTGGTTGTTGTCAGTAGTTGTGTAGTAGTGGTCAGAAGTTTTTTTTTTGTGGTCAGTAGTTGTGGTCAATAGATGAGTGGTCAGTAGGTGTGTTATTAGTAGTTGTGTGGTTGTGGTTCGAAGTTGTGTGTTTGTTGTCAGTAGCTGTGTGGTTGTGGTCAATAGATGCAGTAAGCAGTTGTGTGGTTGTGGTCAGATGTTGTGTGGTTGTTGTCAGTAGCTGTGTGGTTCTGGTCACTAGATGTGGTCAGAATATGTGTGGTTGTGGTCAGTAGTTGTGTGGTTGTGATCAGAAGTTGTGTTGTTGTGGTCAGTAGTTGTGTGGTTATGGTCATAAATTGTGTTGTTAGAGGTTGTTTGGTTGTGGTCAGCAGTTGTGTGGTTGTGGTCAGAGGTTTTGTGGTTGTGGTCAGTAGTTGTGGTCTGCAGTTAAGTGGTCAGTAGCAGTCTGTTGTCAGTAATATTGTGGTAGTGGTCACTAGATGTGGTCAGCAGTTAAGTAGTCAGTAGCAGTTTGTTGTCAGTAGTAGTGTGGTAGTGGTCACTAGATGTGGTCAGTAGTTGTGTTGTTGTGGTCAGTAGTTGTGTGGTTGTGGTCAGAAGTTGTGTGGTTGTGGTCAGAAGTTGTGTGGTTGTGGTCAGAAGTTGCGTGGTTGTGGTCAGTAGTAGTGATCAGTAGATCAGTGGTCAGTAGTTCTGTTTTCAGAAGTTGTGTGGTTGTGGTTGTGATGACTAGATGTGGTCAGCAGTAGTGTGGTTGTTGTCAGAAGTGTGGTTGTGGTCAGTAGTTGTGTGGTCCGAAGTTGTGTGGTTGTGGTCAGTAGTTGTGTGTTCAGAAGATGTTTGGTTGTGGTTGTGGTGACTAGATGTGGTCAGCAGTAGTGTGGTTGTGGTCAGTAGTGTGGTTGTGGTCAGTAGTTGTGGTCAGCAGTTGAGTGGTCAGTTGGTGTGTTATCAGTACTTGTTTGGTTGTGGTCAGAAGTTTTGTGGTTTTGGGCAGTAGTTATGTGGTTGTGGTCACTAGATGTCATCAGCATGAGTGTGGTTGTGGTCAGATGTTGTGTGGTTGTGGTCAGTTGTTGTGTGGTTCTGGTCAGTTGTTTTGGTCAGTAGTTGTGGTCAGTAGCTGTGTGGTCAGTAGTTCTGGTCAGTAGTTGTGGTCAGTAGCTGTGTGGTCAGTAGTTGTGTGGTTGTGGTCAGTATGTATGTGGTTGTTGTCAGTAGTTGTGTGGTTGTGTTCACTAGATGTGGTCAGAAGTTGTGTGGTTTTGGTTAGAGGTTGTGGGGTTGTGGTCAGTAGTTGTGTGGTTGTGTTCAGTAGTTGTATGGTCAGCAGCAGTGTTGTTGTGGTCAGAAGTAGTGTGGTTGTGGTCAGTTGTTGTGTGTTCAGAAGTTGTGTGGTTTTGGTTGTGGTAACTAGATGTGGTCAGCAGTAGTTTGGTTGTGGTCAGAAGACAGGTTGTGGTCAGTAGTTGTGTGGTCAGAAGTTGTGTGGTTGTGGTCAGTAGTTGTGTGTTCAGAAGTTGTTTGGTTGTGGTTGTGGCGACAACAGTGTGGTTGTGGTCAGAAGTGTGGTTGTGGTCAGTAGTTGTGGTCAGCAGTTGAGTGGTCAATAGGTGTGTTATCAGTACTTGTTTGGTTGTGGTCAGTAGTTTTGTGTTCAGTAGTTTTGGTCAGTAGTTGTGGTCAGTAGTTGTGGTCAGTAGCTGTGTGGTTGTGGTCAGTAGGTGTGTGGTCAGTAGTTGTGTGGTCAGTAGTTGTGGTCTGTAGCTGTGTGGTCAGTAGTTGTGGTCAGTAGCGGTGTGGTCAGTAGTTGTGGTCTGTAGTGTAACTTCTTATTAGTAGAAGGTACTCCTAATCCTCTCAATCCAATCAGAGGGATACAGCCCACCCTTCTCTTTTGAGACAGGCAAACCAGACAGTTAAGTTACATGGAGCATGGAGCATGATTCTGGAAAAGGAGGACAAATCTAGTAAGCATTACAAATCTTCCCTTCATCATTCCAGGCGCTCCAGACTGGGAAAGTATTTTTAGCGCTAGCTGTTCGGTCTGAAACAGATTGTCAAATCATGGGAATTTGAAGAGCTTTTAAGACAATCATTCAACAGTAGCCTTGGCAACACTGCTCCTTTTTGGCTAAAGCAGTAAGTTTGTGCTTTAATATTAACTAAATAATGCACTCTGAACCACAAAATGTATTTGCTAGATTCATGATAGTGTTGTTACACAAAGCAAGGAAAGTGAACTTCAAAACCTGATGTGGTTTTATTGGAATGTGCAGCTTTTGTTGGTAAATAATTAATCTGCTAGCTTCAGACATGATTTACTGCAGCTAGAAAGAGAGCAGTTGATGGGTTACTAAAACAGCTCTACATGTATCTACAGATTGGTAGAGCTATTCTAACCTGTTTTTCAGATTTGACAAGCAGAGAAGTAGGGAGGCTTTCATACCCGCTATGTTTTTGTCTGACTTGTTGGGGGAGTGGTAAAAATGTGGTACTGCAGTTAATATAGCAGCTGTACTGTAAGATCCGTAGTGACTATTTGGTTCAGTGAACAGATATGAATAGCAGAGAAGTAGACTAATATTTCACACCCTCTAACTTGTTGTCCAACTTATTTGGGTAGTGCTCAAAACTGCAGTTGTTTGCAAAAAAGTTACACAAAATGTTGTTATATATATATATTTTATTTTATTTTTTATTTTATTTTTTATATTCCCCTTTATTACTTTCCAACCCCACCACCCCTTCCCTAATTGGAGTAAACTAGTGAACAACAATGCTTAGGCCTCTACTTCCAGTTTATACTTACTATATACATTTTATGGACACAGTCAATTTTATAATAATTATATTTTGTTTGTTTTTACTCCTGAAACTTCCTCTACTCTCAACCTCTCCGGTCATTTTCATGATGTCCATCCGGTTTGCTTCTATATGCCATATGGACACAGTATGCTTTACATTAGTTATCTTGTTATTAGTTGTTGTTAGTTGTTATTAGTCCCATCCTTCAACTTCATTCAACACCTCCCATCTAACACCATCCATATAGGATTTCTATTTGCCATTTATTTTTCAACTGTACTGTGATGTTTTACAAAAGTTCTGAGCCTTTATATTCTCATTGTTTCTACAGATTGTAAATTGAAAATAAACATTTTTGCTAAAAGTATTATTATATTATTGATCGATTGACTGTGACTTTTCAGATCACCCAGTAATGCTATCTGCAAGGTTAGCTCCATGTAAATATTGCAATCCTTAAGCCATTCCTGGACCTGTGTCCAAAAACAAGCTACAAATGGACAGTACCAAAACAAATGATCTAATGATTCTGTCTCTTCGCAGCAAAATCTGCAGAGCTGGGAAGATTGTATCCCCCCATATAAATAACATTCTATTTGTAGCAAGAATTTTACATAATAATTTAAATTGAAAGATTCTAAGTTTTGAATCCGGTGTCGTTTTGCGTATCAGTTCCTAAACACTATGCCATGGGATCGGTATGTCAAAAATCTCTTCCCAACTATTTTGTAATCTATATGAGATGGCTGTCCATCCTTTGGTCCTTAAATGAAACTGGTATACTTTTTTATTTATCACAGTTTTCTTTAAGCAATGATGTTCTTTAATGCAGGGCCGACAGACAAGTTCCTTACTTTCTCCCCCTTCCACTTTCCTCTTTAATTTTTGCGGTAAGGCTGCAATTATTTGGTTGTAATTTTGGGTAGAGCAGACATTTCCATATGTTTTTGTTAGCTGCATGTGCGACATAACTCCACCAGTCCTACCGATTATATCATTTACCAAGATTATACCTTTTTTAAACATTTTGTCAAAAAAAAAAGTTGTTTTGTCTATTAGTATATTTGAGTTTAACCACAATATTTGTTGCATTATTTGTTCTGTCGTTTCTGGAGGATTAAATTGAAATTGCAACCAACTTTCTATGGCTTGTTTTAGAAAAAGTGATATTTGGGAGATGATTTCCTTTTCAAATAACTGAAAGTAAGAGGTTGTAATCTGAATAAAGGGAAAAAGGCCATTCTTGAACATTGGGTGAGACAATCTTACTAATTTGCTAGTGAACCAGTTCAGATTTAAGTATAACTTTTGTATGACTGAAGCTTTTAGTGATAGGTCTAATGCTTTAATATTTAATAATGTCTGTCCTCCGAATTCATATTCATTATATAAATAGGCCCGTTTAATTCCAAATAAAATTGAATATTTTTTTCTCATATAATTTAAAAAACTGTTCCCTAGGCGTAGACAAGACCATGAGCAAATAGGTAAACTGGGATAATACTAAAGAGTTAATCAGGGAGATTTTTCCACAAACTGACAGGTATTTACCTTTCCATGGTAGCAAGATCTTATCTATTTTTGCTAACTTTCTATTAAATTGTATTGGAGTGAGATCATTTATTTCCTTTGGGATATGTATTCCGAGTATATACACAAAATGTTGTTGATGTGGTTACTAAAACAGCTGTAACTTTTTATCAGAATATCATTTTTTGTTCAAAGCCAGATTTGAGTAGCAGAGAAGTAGACAAAGAGATAAACGCTCAAACTGTTCGTCTAAGTTGTTGCAAAGTGGTCAAAGTAGTTGATTTGTGTCAAAAGTTGCATTATTGCATTTACAGAAAATGCCATGAAAGTGAATGAAGATTGTCAAAAATAAGGACAAAAAATTGTATAACGTAAAAAGTATCAAATATATAAACAAGGTTATACAAGCAACTCAAGTGAGACCATTCCGATTTTTAAAGCACCATGTGGCCTTGCAGCTGAATACATGTCTGACATGCTGTTAAGATATGTTACCGGTCGGTCCCTCAGATCCTCTGCCACCTGAATACATGTCTGACATGCTGTTATCCTCCGGTCGGTCCCTCAGATCCTCTGCCACCTGAATACATGTCTGACATGCTGTTAAGATATGTGACCGGTCGGTCCCTCAGATCCTCTGCCACCTGAATACATGTCTGACATGCTGTTATCCTCCGGTCGGTCCCTCAGATCCTCTGCCACCTGAATACATGTCTGACATGCTGTTATCCTCCGGTCGGTCCCTCAGATCCTCTGCCACCTGAATACATGTCTGACATGCTGTTATCCTCCGGTCGGTCCCTCAGATCCTCTGCAGGACTTCTGAAGGTAATTGGTTGCACCAGATCTTATTTAGGGGCTTCATAGCAACGGGGGTGAATACATATGCACGCACCACTTTTCCGTTATTTATTTCATTTCACTTCACCAATTTGGACTATTTTGTGTATGTCCATTACATGAAATCCAAATAAAAATCCATTTAAATTACAGGTTGTAATGCAACAAAATAGGAAAAATGCCAAGGGGGGTGAATACGTTTGCAAGGCACTGTAGTTGGTTAGCTTTAGCTACCTGCAGATACATGCATGGTCCAAAGTAGTATGAGTAGGCATTATGGTTCATTGTTTAGCAAGATAGCTAACTAGCTAGCTAGCTAGCTACATGTCTAAGCAAAAGACTCCACTATGCAAGTAACCATATGAATGTACCGTTTACACCTTCTGTATCCTGTGCAAATGACAAATAAACTTTGATTTTATTTGATATAGTGTGTGTTTACCAGAGACGGCAATGTGAAGAACAACATGACCTGCACCAAAGTCAGATTAGGATATAGACTAGGCCAAGGTAAAGTGTATTTTTACTACTGCCTTTTGCCACTACTTTCACCACTTTTAGCTTGAAATCTTTGACTACACCACCTTATTCACTCTGTTTAGCACATGGCCTCACATGTGAATCCTTAAAGAGATGGGTGGGGCTAAGGCTTAAGAGGGTGTGAACGATGCTGAATGGGTGTAGACAAAGAAGAGCTCTGCAGTTGGTACCAAAACCTTCAGGGGACATTTACTAGCAGAATTACTTTCCCATTGCTCTTCAACTAGAGTGTATGATATAACATTTTCTAGCTCTGAGTATCTACTTTTATCCAATGTAAAAAAAAACGTTTCAGATTTTGCTACATAGGACCGCATCCAGGTGGTGGGTCACATATGTGCCCTGTTGGTCCCTCAAATTGTCTGGCACTGGCCTTTTAGTTGTTCCAAAGGTCAAAACCAAAATGTTTGGTGAGGCTGCCTTCAGCCACCACGGGCCTCTGGAAGAGCCTGCCACAGGATCTGAAGGCCTCAGAAACTGTAGACATTTTTAAGAAGGATCTTAAAAACACACTTTTTTAGCTGTGCTGTTACTTATGGTGCTTTTAGACATACAATCTATTTGATTAACTTTCCCCCATTTTATAGATATATATCTTATTTAATTTTTTATTAGTCTCAGATAGACTGTTATTTTACTATTGTTTTATTTGATATAATTTTGGTATGTTTAGTTTTTATCTTTTACTATTTTATGTGTTTAAGCACTTTGAAATGTATCCCATTGAAGGTAGAGAGAGAGAGGTGATGGGAATCAGGGTTAAAGGTCAGGGGTTGGAGGTCAGGGGTTAGAACTCAGAGGTGTTACTCACAGTAGACGGTGAGGCTGATGGTCTTGTGAGTGCGGGTGTTGAGGTATGTGTTCTGAGCCAGACAGGCATACGGTACCTGTGTGCATCCGCAGAATCCTAGGGATAGTGAACTGGGATCCCGTGTACACCTGGCTGGATTAGAACCAATATAAAAAAATACCAGGCCGGATTAGAACCAATATATAAAACACCTGGCTGGATTAGAATCAATATATTAAACACCTGGCTGGGATTAGAATCAATATTTTAAACACCTGGCTGGGATTTGAACCAATATCTAAAACACCAGGCTGGATTAGAACCAATATATAAAACACCTGGCTGGATTAGAACCAATATATAAAACACCTGGCTGGGATTAGAACCAATATCTAAAAAACATGGCTGAGATTAGAACCAAAATATAAACCACCTGGCTGGGATTAGAACCAATATATAAAACACCTGGCTGGATTAGAATCAATATATTAAACACCTGGCTGGGATTAGAATCAATATTTTAAACACCTGGCTGGGATTTGAACCAATATCTAAAACACCAGGCTGGATTAGAACCAATATATAAAACACCTGGCTGGATTAGAACCAATATATAAAACACCTGGCTGGGATTAGAACCAATATCTAAAAAACATGGCTGAGATTAGAACCAAAATATAAACCACCTGGCTGGGATTAGAACCAATATATAAAACACCTGGCTGGATTAGAACCAATATATAAAACACCTGGCTGGGATTAGAACCAATATCTAAAAAACATGGCTGAGATTAGAACCAAAATATAAACCACCTGGCTGGGATTAGAACCAATATATATAACACCTGGCTGGATTTGAACCAATATATAAAACACCTGGCTGGGATTAGAACCAATATATAAAACACCTGGCTGGGATTAGAACCAATATATACAACACATGGCTGGGATTAGAACCAATATATAAAAAACCTGACAGGGATTAGAACCAACACATAAAACACCTGACTGGGATTAGAAACCATTTAAAAAAACCACCTGGCTGAGATTACATTGGATGTACACAGAGAGCAAACATTAATAATATGTATGTCAATCTCTCCTGGCTCTAATTGGAGGAGAAAATTTACTTCATCACTACTTTTTTTGTGAGAGGTATTGACATGTTGAAATCAAATCAAATCAAATGTTATTGGCCAATTGCGCCGAATACAAAAGGTGTAGACATTACAGTGAAATGCTTACTTACAGCCCTTAACCAACAATGCATTTATTTTTTAATAAAAAAGCAAAATAAAACAACATCAACAAAAAAGTGTTGAGAAAAAAAGAGCAGAAGTAAAATAAAATAACAGTAGGGAGGCTATATATACAGGGGTACGGTGCAGAGTCAATGTGCAGCGGGGCACCGGCTAGTTGAGGTAGTTGAGGTAATACGTACATGTGGGTAGAGTTAAAGTGACTATGCATAAATCATTAACAGAGTAGCAGCAGCGTAAAAAGATGGGGTGGGGGGGCAGTGCAAATAGTCCGGGTAGCCATGATTAGCTGTTCAGAGTCTTATGGCTTGTGGGTAGAAGCTGTTGAGAAGTCTTTCGGACCTAGACTTGGCACTCCGGTGCACGCTTGCCGTCGGTAGCAGAGAGAACAGTCTATGACTAGGGTGGCTGTAGTCTTTGACAATTTTGAGGGCCTTCCTCTGACACTGACTGGTATAGAGGTCCTGGATGGCGGGAAGCTTGGCCCCAGTGATGTACTGGGCCGTACGCACTACTCCCTCTGTAGTGCCTTGCGTGAGGCACCGAGCTGTCTGTTTTTAAACGACTAGCATACAGCTCAGACACCCATGCATACCCCACAAGACATGCCACCAGAGGTCTCTTTACAGTCCCCAAGTCCAGAACAGACTATGGGAGGCGCACAGTACTACATAGAGCCATGACTACATGGAACTATATTCCACATCAGGTAACTGATGCAAGCAGTAGAATCAGATTTAAAAAACAGATAAAAATACACCTTATGGAACAGCGGGGACTGTGAAGCAACACAAACATAGACACATGCATACCCACACACGATAACATACGCACTATACACACACGTACACATGGATTTTGTGTTGTAGATATGTGGTGGAGTAGGGGCCTGAGGGCACACACTTAGGGTGTGTGTTGTGAAATCTATTAGTGAATGTATTGTAATGTTTTAAAATTGTATAACTGCCTTCATTTTTGCCAGACCCCAGGAAGTTTAACTGCTGCCTTGGCAGCAGCTAATGGGATCATAATAAATACAAATAAAAATTGCAGCTATAGCAGTGGCAAATGACATCATAAATGCACTTGATAAAAAAAGCAACATTGTGCTGCTCTGTTTGTTGATTAATCAAAGGCATTTGATTTAGTTGACCATGAATTGATGCAAGCTAGACTTAGTAACATTGGTCTCAGTGAAGGGTCAGTAAATTGGTTTAGGAACTATCTTTCTGACTGAACACAATTGTATATACTGACAATCACAAGTCTAGCTTCTTGAGATTAATAGGATGAGGTGTGCCCCAGGGTTCCATTTTAGCTCCTGTGTTGTTCTCAATTTGTATTAATGATTTGGGAAATGGGATGCAACCAGCAAAGTTGCATCTATATGCAGATAATACAGTCATATATTAACTTGCTCCTTCTCTGGTTCAGGCTGTTGAAGAGCTCCAGACTGCTTTTCAGTCACTGCAGGCCTCCCTTTATGGTCTCAAACTGGTCTTAAACATACAAAAAACTAAATTCATGACCTTTACCAGAGCTTGCACTCAGCCAGAGAAGGTTAGCATGGTCAAACCTGGTGGCTTATCCATTGAAAAAGTGTCATCCTACAAATACCTAGGTTTATGGTTGGATGACAAGTTGTCCTTTAAAGTTAATATGATAATCTTGTGAGGAAATTTAAATTTCAATTGGGTTTTTATTTTCGTAATTACGCTTGCTTCCCGCTTATGGCTAGAAAGAAGCTTGTTCATGCCACTTTTCTCTCTGTAATTGATGATGGTGACTTGTTGTAAATGCATGCAGCCTCCTCTGTCTTACAGAGACTGCACTCTGTTTATCATGCATCCTTGTGCTTTATTACAAATGCCAAGTCACTCACCCACCAATGCACCTTGTACCAAATGGTGGGTTGGACCTCACTTTATACGCGCAGAAAGCTATATTTGTATGTGTTCATCTACAAAGTCCTTTTGGGTAAACTCCCTCTTTACCTCTGTAGTCTGGTCTCCTTCACCACCAGCCGTTACCATACCCGGTCTGCTAGGTGGTTATTACTTAAAGTCCCCAGGACATTTACAGTATTAGGCCACCGGGTCTGAGAACTTGGATGGAAAATTGCTGAGGATAATAGCCGGACGATATTGCCACTCCTATTTGCCATATTTTCAATTTAAGCCTACTAGAATGTCTGTGACCCTAGGCTAGAGGGAAGCAAAAAAGTCATTACAGTACCTAAGAATAGTAAAGCCCCCTTTACTGGCTCAAACAGCCGACCAATCAGCCTGTTACCAACCCTTGTAAACTATTGGAAAAAATGGTGTTTGACCAGATACAATGCTATTTTACTGTAAACAAATTGACAACAAACTTTCAGCATGATTATAGAAAAGGACATTCAACAAGCAAAGCACTTACACAAATGACTGATGATTGGCTGAGAGAAATTGATAATAAAAATATTGTGGGGGCTGTTTTGTTAGACTTCAGTGCGGCTTTTGACATTATCGATCATAGTCTGCTGTTGGAAAAAACGTATGTGTTATGGCTTTACACTTCCTGCTATAATGTGGATAAAGAGTTACTTGTCTAACAGAACACAGAGGGTGTTCTTTAATGGAAGCCTCTCCAACATAATCCAGGTAGAATCAGAATTCCCCAGGGCAGCTGTCTAGCCCTTGCTTTTTTCCATCTTTACTAACAACATGCCACTGCCTTTAAGTAAAGCCAGTGTGTCTATGTATGCGGATGGGTTCAAATGGCGCCGGAGAAGATGGTCTGCCGTTTACAGCCCTCTAACCAATTGTACTATTATGTGTGTTTTTCCGTGTTATTTGTAATTTATTTTGTACATAATGTTTCTGCCATCGTCTCTTATAACCAAAAAGAGCTTCTGGATATCAGGACAGCGATTACTCACCTCGTATTGGGACGAATAATTTTTCTTGCAGGCGGCGTCGAAGGATATCCTACAGACACCCGACAAGGCCCAACTCCGTCATTCGGATGAGGAAGAGAGCGGAGATATTTCCGTGAACGTGAGGTCGGGGTGCCTTGTAAGGATCCGACGGCCAGCCAGTAAACTGCCACTCCCCATCAATCCTATTAGCCAATCTTCAATCATTGGAAAATAAATTGGATGACCTAAGATACGGTTATCCTACCAACGGGACATTAAAAACTGTAATATCTTATGTTTCACAGAGTCGTGGCTGGAACGACGACATGGATAACATACAGCTAGCGGGCTATACGCTACATCGGCAGGATAGAACGGCTGACTCCCGGTAAGACAAGGGTGGGGGTCTGCTTGTATATTTGTAAACAACAGCTGGTGCACAAAATCAAATACTAAGGAAGTCTCAAGGTTTTGCTTCGCCTGAGGTAGAGAGATCTTATGATAAGCTGTAGACCACACTATTTACCAAGAGAGTTTTCATCTATATTTTCATAGCTGTCTATTTACCACCCAAAATCAATGCTGGCATTAAGATTGCACTGAATGAGCTGTATAAGGCCATAAGTCAAAAAGAAAACGCTCATCCAGAGGCAGCGCTCCTAGTGGCCGGGGACTTTAATGCAGGGAAACTTAAATCCGCTCTACCTAATTTCTACCAGCATGTTAAATGTGCAACCAGAGGAAAAAAAACTCTAGACCACCTTTACTCCACACACAGAGACGCATACAAAGCTCTCCCTCGCCCTCCATTTGGCAAATCTGACCATAACTCTATCCTCCTGATTCCTGCTAATAAGCAAAAACTAAAGCAGGAAGGACCAGTGACTCGGTTAATAAAAAAGTGGTCAGATGACGCAGATGCTAAGCTACAGGACTGTTTTGCTAGCACAGACTGGAACATGTTCCGGGATTCTTCAGATAGCATTGAGGAGTACACCACATCAGTCACTGGCATCATCAATAAGTGCATCGGTGATGTTATCCCCACAGTGACCGTACGTTCATACCCCCAACCAGAAGCCTGGATTACAGGAAACATCCGAACTGAGCTAAAGGGTAGAGCTGCCACTTTCAAGGAGCGGACTCTAACCCGGACGCTTATAAAAATCCCGCTATGCCCTCCGACGAACCATCAAACAGGCAAAGAGTCAATACAGGACTAAGATTGAATCGTACTACACCCGGCTTTGACGCTCGTCGGATGTGGCAGGGCTTGAAAAACTTTTACAGACTACAAAGGGAAGCACAGCCACGAGCTGCCCAGTGACACAAGCCTACCAGATGAGCTAAACCACTTCTATGCTCGCTGCCGAGGCAAGCAACACTGAAGCATGCATGAGAGCACCAGGCTGTTCCGGATGACTGTGTGATCACGCTCTCCGTAGCCGATGTGAGTTAGACTTTTAAGCAGGTCAACATTCACAAGGCCGCAGGGCCAGATGGATTACCAGGACGTGTACTCCGAACATGTGCTGACCAAATGACAAGTGTCTTCACTGACATTTTCAAGATGTCCCTGACTGAGTCTGTAATACCAACATGTTTCAAGCAGATCACCATAGTCCCCGTGCCCAAGGACACTAAGATAACCTGCCTAAATGACTACCGACCCGTAGCACTGACGTCTGTGGCCATGAAGTGCTTTGAAAGGTTGGTCATGGCTCACATCAACACCATTATCCCAGAAACCCTAGACCCACTCCAATTTGCATACCGCCCTAACAGATCCACAGATAATGCAATCTCTATTGCACTCCACACTGCCCTTTCCCACATGGACAAGAGGAACACCTACGTGAGAATGCTATTCATTGACTACAGCTCAGCATTCAACACCATAGTGCCCTCAAAGCTCATCACTAAGCTAAGGATCCTGGGACTAAACACCTCCCTCTGCAACTAGATCCTGGACTTCCTGACGGGCCGCCCCCAGGTGGTAAGGGTAGGTAACAACACATCTGCCACACTGATCCTCAACACGGGGGCCCCTCAGAGGTGCGTGCTCAGTCCCCTCCTGTACTCCCTGTTCACCCATGGCCAGGCATGACTCCAACACCATCATTAAGTTTGCCGACGACACAACAGTGGTAGGCCTGATCACCGAAAACGATGAGACAGCCTATAGGGAGGAGGTCAGAGACCTGGCCGTGTGGTGCCAGGATAACAACCTCTCCCGCAACGTGACCAAGACAAAGGAGATGATTGTGGACTACAGGAAAAAAAAAGAGGACTGAGCACGCCCCCATTCTCATCGACGGGGCTGTAGTGGAACAGGTTGAGAGCTTCAAGTTCCTTGGTGTCCACATCACCAACGAACTATCATGGTCCAAACACACCAAGACAGTCGTGAAGAGGGCACGACAAAGCCTATTTCCCCTCAGGAGACTGAAAAGATTCGGCATGGGTCCTCAGATCCTCAAAAAATTCTACAGCTGCACCATCGAGAGCATCCTGACTGGTTGCACCACCCATGGGGCGGCGCACAATTGGCCCAGCGTCGTCCAGGGTAGGGGAGGGAATGGCCGGCAGGGATGTAGCTCAGTTGGTAGAGCATGGCGTTTGGAACGCCAGGGTTGTGGGTTCGATTCCCACGGGGGCCAGTATGAAAAAAATAAAATAATAATAATAATAATGTATGCACTCACTAACTGTAAGTCGCTCTGGATAAGAGCGTCTGCTAAATGACGTAAATGTAAAATGTAAATGTATGGCAACTGCTTGGCCTCCGACCGCAAGGCACTACAGAGGGTAGTGCGTACGGCCCAGTACATCACTGGGGCCAAGCTTCCCGCCATCCAGGACCTCTATACCAGTCAGTGTCAGAGGAAGGCCCTCAAAATTGTCAAAGACTACAGCCACCCTAGTCATAGACTGTTCTCTCTGCTACCGCACGGCAAAGCGTACCGGAGTGCCAAGTCTAGGTCAAAAGACTTCTCAACAGCTTCTACCCCCAAGCCATAAGACTCCTGAACAGCTAATCATGGCTACCCAGACTATTTGCACTGCCCCCCCCACCCCATCTTTTTACGCTGCTGCTACTCTGTTAATTATTTATGCATAGTCACTTTAACTCTACCCACATGTACATATTACTTCAACTACCTCAACTAGCACGGTGCCCGCGCATTGACTCTGCACCGGTACCCCCTGTATATATAGCCTCCCTACTGTTATTTTATTTTACTTCTGCTCTTTTTTTCTCAACACTTTTTTGTTGTTGTTTTATTTGACTTTTTTATTAAAAATAAATGCACTGTTGGTTAAGGGCTGTAAGTAAGCATTTCACTGTAATGTCTGCACCTGTTGTATTCGGCGCATGTGGCCAATAAAATGTGATTTGATTTGATTTGATATGACTCAACACTATACACGTCAGCTACTACAGCAACTGAAATAACTGCAACACTTAACAAAGAGTTGTAAGGAATATGCTAGTCCTGAATATTTCCAAAACTAAAAGCATTGTATTTGGGTCAAATCATTCACTAAACCCTAAACCTCAACTACATCTCGTAATGAATAATGTGGAAATTGAGCAAGTTGAGGTGACTAAACTGCTTGGAGTAACCCTGGATTGTAGACTGTCATGGTCAAAGCATATTGATACAACAGTAGCTAAGATGGGGAGAAGTATGTCCATAATTAAGCTCTGCTCTGCCTTCTTAACAACACTATCAACAAGGCAGGTCCTACAGGCCCTAGTTTTGTCTCACGGAGACTACTGTTCAGTAGTGTGGTCAGGTGCCACAAAGAGGGACTTGGGAAAATTGCAGTTGGCTCTGAACAGGGCAGCACGGCTGGTCCTTAAAAGTACACGGAGAGCTAACATTGATGACATGCATGTCAGTCTCTCCTGGCTCAGAGTGGAAGAGAGATTGACGTCATCACTGCTTGATTTTGTGAGAGGTGTCGACAAGCTGAATGTACCGAGCTGTCTGTTTGGAATACTGGCACACAGCTCAGACACCCATGCATACCCCACAAGACATGCCACCAGAGGTCTCTTCACAGTCCCCAAGTCCAGAACTGACTATGGGAGGCACACAGTACTACATAGAGCCATGACTACATGGATCTCTATTCCACATCAGGTAACTGATGCAAGCAGTAGAATCAGATTTAAAAAACAGATAAAAATACACCTTGTGGAACAGCGGGGACTGTGAAGAGACACACACAGGCACATACACACATACATATAGACACTCACTCTACACACACGTACACATGGATGTTGTATTGTAAATATGTGATAGTGGAGTAGTGGCCTGAGGGAACACACTAAATGTATTGGGTAAAGTGTTATGAAATATAATGTCATGTAATATTTAAAATGGTATAATGTTGCAGGACCCCAGGAAGAGTAACTGCTGCCTTGGCAGGAACTAATGGGGATCCATAATAAACCCCAGGAAGAGTAGCTGCTGCCTTGCCTTGTGTGTGTGCTTGTGTGTGCCTGTGCCTGTGCGTGTGTGTGTGTGTGTGTGTGTGTGTGTGTGTGTGTGTGTGTGTGTGTGTGTGTGTGTGTGTGTGTGTGTGCGTGCGTGAGTGCGTGTGTGTGTGTGTGTGTGTGTGTGTGTGTGTGTGTGTGTGTGTGTGTGTGTGTGTGTGTGTGTGTGTGTGTGCATGCGTCCGTGTGTGTGTGTATTAAAGCATACCTGTTGTTGTAGAACCAGACATATTGACTGGGAGGGTTGGACTGGGCCTGGCAGAGCAGAGAGACTGTCTGTCTCTCCTGAGCAGAGTATCCTCTGTCTGTTATACTGTAGGGAGTCACGTCTATCTGGGGAATATCAGGACCGACTGGGGAAAGGACACACACACACACAATGTTAAAGACACACACACACACTACGTTACACAAACTACGTTACAAACACACACTACGTTACAAACACACACTACATTACAGACACACTGCGTTATACAGACACAAACACATACACACACGCACCCACTACGTTAAAGACACACACAATGATCTACCCCCTTAAAATAAAGTAAAATAAAAATAATAAAAAATACTAACAAACTATTGGATTATAATGATGACAGAACTACGCGAGTTTGTATTTTCAATTTCTTGGTCGCACATTGAGATTCGTGGTTGCAAGTACGATTCGCAAATGTGTAATTCAATTTCACAAGCTTGTATCATGATTGTGTGAAAGATTTAACAGTCTCAAACTTGTAACTTGACATTTTAATACATTCAACAAGATTTCCAAGTTAATTTATTTTCAGAATGATTACAAGTCCATTTACGAGTATGACTATTCTGCTGTGAATCAAAAATACACTTGCAAATTTTGAAACTGTTCGCTCTCTGAGTTCTGTCACTGTTGTCACGTTACCAAGAGATTTGTAAGCTTGTCGAAAGTTTTGTGAGTTTGTAGAAAGAGATTCACAAGTTTTTAAAAATATTGAAGCAGCTAAGGGCGCAGGACCTTTTATTCCTGACCAATCAGTTCCCTCTGCCAGAACCACAGCCACCTAACCATTAGCTGGATTGTTCCGTCAATCAAATCTCAGAAAGTAGCTACCCACATGAGCAAGAGCGGATGAGGTAAATGAAAAGCAAAACTTTCTACTTGAAGGTAATCATCTCGTTTATCTATGTACATCGATATTTTTTTGAAAAAGCATGACAGTAGTTTGCTTATCATGTGAAAAATAATGGTACATTTCAGATGAACTCCAGACCAGCCATTGCATTGACAGCCACTATTGTGTAGTATCTAAACAGTTTATGATTTTGCTGACGTTTGCAAATGGTGTGTTAGAGGAACTTGGCTCTGCTTGCGGAAACATCTGGAAAACATTATTATAGGGGCACCCTAAAACAGAGGAGAGTCTGCTATGTAGAGGCCAGGGATTGGTCTATTAAAATCACGCCATATTATGTTACATAGGATATAAATACCATGTTTTGAACAAAGGACGGGGAGAAACAACATATCAACAGATTGGACGGTTATTCTCCAGATATCTGCAGATGTCTGTAAATTGTCGCTGGAATTCTTTGAAATAATAAAATCTTTATAATCAAAGTACAGCGTCAGCGGAATTCTTATCATCACAGCATAGATCAGCATCGTTGTCTCGGACACCACATAAATGGCGACGAGGAACCTTTGGGACGTATTACGTATTTTCTCAGCATTCCATTCATGGGCTGCGAAGTGACTCCCGCTCAAGACGCCGGCAGATAAGGTGAGATTTCTCACAGCTTTGGGCACTGGTCAGTTCGTGTGCTTGTGCATGTGTGTGCGTTCAGACGTACCGTTAAAGGACTTGTGTGTGCGCTTTGCTGTTATTTGCTGTGTGATGAGAATCCGTTCTAAATTTTCAAAATTTGTTTGCATTGGGAACAATGCAAAAAGGGGGGAGTGTTTATAGGACTTATTAACACTGGGCACACCGATATTTTGGCTTGAATAAAATTAAAAGGAGTGTCCAGGAAAAGCATGAAGGAATAAGGCCAGGAATAAGGAAAAAGTATACTTTTAGGACGTCGCTGATTTTAAGGAAGCCCTCAAATGAGGCGATCACTAAGATGGGCCATAAATCCTAGGGGTTATTAGGTTGACTCTCGGGTCAGTTCCGGGAACTGGAGATTGTGGAAGATATATTCAATTGCATGTTACCTCTCGGAATATAGTTGACGAATTATATGTTCGAAGTAACCTCTCATTGAATGTCTACAACTCGAGGTAGCAGAAATTTAGGAAGGAACAATGAGAAATAAGGAGCGACGGTAGCATGCTTAGTGTATTGTCTGAACGGATGCATTATCTTCATGTGTGTGTGAAGGAGAGCCGATGCATGTGTGTACATGGGGAGGTCTCTGCTGTGTTCAGCTGTGTGTCGACTCATGCTATGATAAGATTTATGTTAGAGATATATACATATATATGTTTTGGTTGAGAACAGGAGTTTTAGTTTTTTGTAAGGAAACATGTAAGTTAAAGTTAAAATCTTATGAGTCTCCGTTTGTGAGAACGTTTAATAATTGTTAACTATATATGAGCCCCCTGGAAGGACGTTAAGGTAAAAAATCTTATGAGTCTCTATAAAAAGAGAACGTTTACTAACTATAAAAAATCATGAGCCTACAGGGAGGACTTTTTAAGAGTGTATAGAGATGTTTTGTAATTGATAACAACATAACTATAAATCTGCAGATTAGGATAAGTGAAGATAAGAAACTTCGAAGTAGGATTTGTGTTCTATGTTCTGTGTTCATTTGTGAGTTTTGTTAAGTGTTACTGTTTGTCTATGTTGGAAATGGAGGGACAGCTGCTCTGTCTGCTTTCTGTTGTTTAGCTTGGAGAGAGCTGCTTGGGAGAGAGCTGCTTGCTGCCGTTCACTCTGAAATCGCATTGGTGAATGAACTACGCATGCGTAGGATTTTATGAGTTTAGAGTTACGTAGAGCAAATATGCCACTCCCCTGCCTGCACTGAGCTGCTGGGAGACGCAGTCTCAGAGCAGACAAAGAGGGAGGGGGAGACTTACATATGATTAAAGTATTCTGTTTGATAAGTGGCTGTTGTTTAACTATGAAACTATTTGTTTGAATTGATAAATGAGAGATATGTTGACGGATTAAAAATAATTAAATAAATAAATTAAATTAAATGTTATTGCACTATTTATAATATTCCTGAGTTAAGCTGTTTGCTTATTTCTTAGCGCCAATGTGAACATAGGTATGCATAAAATACTAAATTCTTGTCTGTTCTTTGTTCTTCTGTCATGTGAGAGACGAGAAGGAGGAGAGAGAGAGAGAGAGCAGGTGCTGACGAGTACATCAAGCAACAGGGTGTGCTGCAACGGATCAAGTCAAATTAAGGCCAGTACTGTTCTATCCACAAAACCCACTCTCCCTTACAGGGTATAATAGATACATTGTGTATGCATAGAATATTTCATGTTGCTGACCATTTCACAGGAACTTGGCAACAGACTGATGAATTTATGTAATTGATAATTGCACATTAGGGTTTTGTGAATGAGTTGTTTTGATTAGAGTTGTGTTTGGAAATCCACTGACATTATTCTGTAAAATTAAGGTAATTGGGTGCTTATTAAGCAATTGGTTTGTGAGTGCTGTAGTGTTGCTGGATTACAGGTCTTTCTTTTTTGGATTGCTCTGAAGTTGACTACTTTCCTTTACTTTTCCTGATCGGATGTGGTAAGATTGCCAAAATAAATTGATATATTGATTAATTAATTAATTGATTAATTAATTAATTAATATTAATAAATAAAATAAAAGAGAGAAACATATACAAGAGTCGTTACAATGGGGAAAAAGGACATCAAAACTACAAAGGTAATTACTCCTGTTGATGTAGTACAAAATAGTAATCCTCTAGTTAATGGTATTGCAAGGTTATGTGGAAAATGGAATAAACGTTGGCCTGACATTGAACAACCATGGCCAGTGGAAGGGACTTTTAACCCAGACGTCATCAACATAATGCAAGTGCTTGTATCCACGTATAAGGCAGATCAAAAGAAGGGGAAAAAAGGGGAACAATGTAAAGAAAAGAGACAAAGAGAGCTGGGTGTTCTTAAGCTGTTTGAAAATGAAGGACAAAAACTGATAAAAAATAGAGGTATAGAGAAAATTGCGAAAGAGGTGAAGGTAACAGAAAAACTAATGGCAGAAGTCAATACACCTTTCTCACATATGGATTCAGCAAAAAGACCCCCACCTTACGAGGAAGAAGTAGAGTTTAAGGACGTCTATCCTCAGCTTCCAGTGATCATTCAGGAGGGTGATTATTGCATCAGAGATGAAGATGAACGAATATAGAGAGGACAAGCAGAAAGCGACCATAAAGATGAATCCAAACTCCAAAAGTAAGAACAAAACGAGATGTCTGGAAAGTAAGAGTGGAGTGAGGTTCAGGAGGATGGAACTTGAAGATGATGATGATGATGATCAGAGTGATTCAGAAGAGATCATGGGTGGATATGACCCTGTGATCAGACAGAGGTTGGCCAGAGCGGAAAGAAGGGGTGATGGAAGTTGGAAGAAGAAGAATACAAGAGATTCGAGTTCTGATGAAAGTGAAGATGGAGACAGCGATGAAGATTTGGAGATTAAAGGTGCTTCATATTCAAGAGGTTTTATCCTACAATGACTAGCACAGAAGAAATAGAACAAGATATAGATCGATGCATATCATGCCTGGATAAGGCCAATAATTTAGAAGAAGTAAGACAACTGGAAGAACAACTCAAGAAGCTGAAGATACAGAAGACAAAACTGCTGAAAAAAGGATCCCAAGAATTGGAGAAGAAGTATATATTGAGGCCAAGACAAGGGAGCACTATTAAGAAGATGATGCCAGTGATCATTCGAGGACAAAACCTGGAGTATAAGCCTTTGCAGAATACCGATATGTCAGATATACTTGAGAAGCTGCCTACTCTTCAAGATGGAGCATATCCTTGGATTTCAAAGTTGGAAGAAATTACGGTGGGAACACAGTCTGCCATAGGAGACATTAAGAGACTTTTGGCTAATCTCCTTGGGATTCCAGGCATGGAAGAAATTTTTCAGAGAGCTGGACTTCATAGATATGTGGGGACTGCAGTGAATGACCCTGAATTGTTGGCTGCAAGTAGAAATCGGCTGTGGAGAGCACTGAAAGATACGTTTCCAACAAATGTGCATCCTGACAACATTCTGATTGACCCACTAGGACAACAAGAAAATCCGAGAGCCTATGTGTCAAGAGTTCATCAAGTGTGGAGAAATATTACGGAAATGATCCAGATATGAGTCAAATTGAGCAGTCAATTTTGAGAGCTAAACTGCAGATGGGACTGCCCTCACCAGTAAGGAGCAAACTGGCAGAGGTGGTTGGACTTGAAGCATGACAAAAGGTGTCTATACAGATCATATAGCCCATCAAGTGGATCTGTACCGGAAAAAGGAACACAACCAGAAAGAACAGGACCAAGAAACTCTCAGAAAACTCAATCAAATACAACTTGTGGAGAATAAGAAGGAGAAGAAACAAGCTTTGGTTTTGCAGAATCAGTGTGCACCAAATCAACAATCACTGCCACTTCAACCGAACCAGTTCCAACCGCAATTGTACCAGCACACATCTCACTATGTCAAATCAACTAATTAAGATTTGAGGGAGTGAAACAGCTGATTCCTCTTACGGAACCAATTGAGCTCTGCTATGAAAATCTGAAAATTACAATACCCATACTGGTATCAGAACATACACCTATTGCATTGTTGGGAAGAGATGCATTGTGGAAGTTGAATTGTACAATAAGATGTACACCAGACGGCTGTCTGGTAGAAGTGCCAAAGGAAAAGGTTTACCAATTGTTAATGATGGAAGAGAATTTGGGGGATTTGGAGGAGTGAAGATCAGCGATTTCTCAAGATAATGATTTCGGCTCACGGACAAGGAGAGTCATAAGCTGTACGGATGACACATGAATCTATTTGCAGTGCGAAGATGGATTCAGACCCTATGACAGAGGAGATGTTGCAACAAGTTCCAGAATGTTTGTGGTCTCAACACAGTACCGATATTGGACTTGTGAAATCAGCCCAACCGGTGAAAGTTGAACTTCGACCAGGAGCCAGACCTCCTTGGAAGAATCAGTATAAATTGAAAGAGGACTTTCAAAAGCAGGTGTTTTGAAGACAATGAAAAAAAATCCTTAGAGTAGCAATCAATTGTTGTCTTGGGAGAAACCATGAGGGGTTGATAGTAGCGCCTCTAGACCTATTAGGTCTGATGATTCAGGAAGCACATGGGTTAGCTCATGTTGCAAGGGGGGAGGTTAGGAGAAAGATCACAAAGGAGTATGGTTTTTGGCACCATATTTGCTTGAACAGGTTGACTATGTCATAGGCAGGTGCACAATTTGTCTGAAAAATAATGTTCGCAGGGGTGTGACTGTTCTTCCTGGTTACATTCCTACACCAAGAGTTGCATAAGATGTCAAACTAAGCTAAAAGATGCTCAGTCGTTTGCAAACTTATTGTGTAAAGAAGTCATAAGCAGGTGGGAATTTCCCGATTTAATATCCTCAGAAAATGGGAAAGAGTTTTGTGGATAAATCAGTGAAATGGTTTTTGAAAAAATTGAAAAAAATAAAATAAAGCCAGACTAAAAAGTTATGAAAACTAGGGTTGAAGTAACTCTAGGAAATTTTCAATATCTGATTGTGGGATAATCATATTATTGTGATATTTAGTATTTTCTTATGAATCAAAGGGGGAAATGGAATGTGATTCATTTTATATATCATTCTTATATTATTGTTGATATTGATGTTTTAATTTGAATGTGTTGTTTTGCAAAATATACTGGTTGGTGTTTTCTTTTCTTCCAGAAGTATATGGGGATGTGTAGAGTGGGATTCAAATACTCAAACATGGACAATATAAATGGACTGGAGGAAGTGGAACAAGGAAGGTGTGGAAATGTTCAGATTCCATCATCAACGTTTCATTGGAAGTCGACACTGCTGAGGAGATGAAGTGTAGTGGACTACATTCCAGTGTCTGCAATGATATATAGACATATTTGCATGTGTAATACATAATTTGTGTTATATTCTTTCTGTATTAATTTTTTTAAGAATTATGTTTTCTGTTGTTGGGTACATGTGGGGACCTCAGATGTTTTTGTTCATTTCGTTGAAGCTTAGGGATATTGGGTCTAGGCAGGGACAGAGAGAATCCACAGGAGGATCCGATGGGTCGACCAGCCTGAATGTGGACATTTGATTGTATTTTGTTTGCTGAGGTTTTCATGTGTATTCAATTGCATCATAGCTTAAAATGCATTGATAAAGATTTATAAATTGATCTGGAGTACTTAGGTGGTCGCCTGGGGCAGAGGGGCCGTGAGATAATTTTCCTGTCTTGATTGACTGATGGATATTTGGAATGAAAGCTGCCAGACAGATTTTTCGCTCTTACACTCCATAACAATTTATTTACACTCCATACAAAAATGTGTCTATATTAACATGTGTTTACTCTCCATAAATTTTTGTTTATTGCTGAAGTTACTCAAGAACAAAAATTGTTATTTGTCATAATCCTATTCTTTTTGTTTTCGAGACTTAATTAGTCTCGAAGGGGGGAAATATGTCGTATCTAAACAGTTTATGATTTTGCTGACGTTTGCAAATGGTGTGTTAGAGGAACTTGGCTCTTCTTGCGGAAGCATCTGGAAAACATTATTATAGGGGCCCCCTAAAACAGAGGAGAGTCTGCTATGTAGAGGCCAGGGATTGGTCTATTAAAATCACGCCATATTATGTTACATAGGATATAAATACCATGTTTTGAACAAAGGACGGGGAGAAATAACATATCAACAGATTGGACGGTTATTCTCCAGATATCTGCAGATGTCTGTAAATTGACGCTGGAATTCTTTGAAATAATAAAATCTTTATAATCAAAGTACAGCGTCAGCGGAATTCTTATCATCACAGCATAGATCAGCATCGTTGTCTCGGACACCACAATTGCATTAGCTAGCTTTCCTCTGACATTCATCCTAGCTTTACTATCAACTGGCTAGCTTTATCAGGCAGCTTTAGATGTGAGATGAAAACAAATATACAGTATTTTGGTAGTTAACCATCTGATTGATAAAGTTGATATAAATACCATTACTTAGCTAGCTATCAAGCTAAATTGAAACCGCTGGTGGAAAGCTAGCTAGCTAGCTAACTCCCACCATCATCACTGCAGTGTCCTGAGTGGCGCAGTGGTCTAAGGCACTGCATCACAGTGCAAACTGTGCCACTAGAGATCCTGGTTTGAATCCAGGCTCTGTCGCAGCCGGCCGCGACCGGGAGACTCATGGGCGGCGCACAATTGGCCCAGCGTCGTCCAGGGTAGGGGAGGGAATGGCCGGCAGGGATGTAGCTCAGTTGATAGAGCATGGCGTTTGCAACGCCAGGGTTGTGGGTTCGATTCCCACGGTGGGCCAGTATAAAAAAAAAAAAATGTATTCACTAACTGCTCTGGATAAGAGCGTCTGCTAAATGACTTAAATGTAAATGCAGTATAGCTAATGTTAGCTAGGTTTCTAGAAAATAAAACTATAGCTATATTTGCTAACTATATTTTAAAGACATGTTACTGACTTTTGAGCACTTGTCAAAATTGTCAGGACTTCCTCCGAAGCTGCCTCCTCTCCATGTTCGGGCAGACTTCGGCGTTCATCGTCACCGGCCTTCTAGCCACTGCCTCTCCTCATCTCATCATTCCATTTGTTTTGTCTTGTTTTTTACACACACCTGGTTCATATCCCCTCATCAGTCCCTGTATAAGTGTTCCCTCTGCCCCCCAGGTCTTTGTGTGTGATTGTTTCCATGTGGAGGTGTCGATAGCTCGGTGGAGCATTATGTACTTTATCGCCGGGATAGTCACCCGTGTGTTTTTATTACATGATTCCATATGTGTTATTTCATAGTTTTGATGTCTTCACTTTTATTTTTGCAATGTAGAAAATAGTAAAAAATAAATAAAAACCCTTGAATGAGTAGTTGTTTGCAAACTTTTGACTGGTACTGTAATTCCACTGACTGTTAATTGATTGATTGGTGACTGAAAAAGATTGCAACGAAAATGCCCCTCCCAGTTTCACTGCAAATATACAGGTGGAAAGGGAGTAAGATCACTAGAAAGCAGAAAGCTGACAGACCACCGCAGGACCCTAGACGTATTACAGACAATGCTTATGAACTGGATAGTGTATGTGAATTGACCATTTATATCAATGACACTAATAAAATGTTTGGATTGTTCATCAACATGTGCAGTAAATGCTAACACGGCTTTGGTGATGAGAGTTACATCATGTATTTATTGTCATCTCCCCATCAGGCCCCTGCATGCTGGGACAAGGACCTGGATGGTGACATCATCTGCTTCAAGCTGCCTGCCTGAATACTGGGTCATTCAGTGGTACCTTCCCTTTGATTACAGCAAGAGTCTCCTGATCTCTGTCTTGTAACCATTTAACATGTACTGTATGTAACCACTCATTCATACAAACTGCTACGAACACAACAACTGACTCCAGAGAGTGGTGCGGTTTGCCGAACGCATTACCGGGGGCAAACTGCCCATCCCCTCCAGGACATCTACAGCACCTGATGTCATAGTAAAAAGCCAAAAAGATCATCAAGGACATCAACCACCCGAGCCACTGCCTGTTCACCCTGCAATCATCCAGAAGGCGAGGTCAGTGCAGCTGCATGAAAGCTGGGACAGAGAGAATGAAAAACAGCTTCTATCTCAAGGCCATCAGACTGTTAAATAGCCATCACTAGCACATTAGAGGATGCTGCTGCCTATTGAAATCACTGGCCCCTTTAAGAAATGGAACACTAGTCACTTTAATAATGTTTACATATCGTGCATTACTCATCTCATATGTATATACTGTATTCTATAATATTCTACTGTATCTTAGTCCATGCCGCTCTGTCATTGCTCGTCCATATATGTATATATTCTTAATTCCATTCCTTACTTAGAGTTCTGTGTATTGGGTACATGTTGAAAATACCGAGCCCTGAAGCATCCAGAAAATTGGAACGGGAATGGCGCTCCACCAAACTGGAAGTCTTCAAACTAGCTTGGAAAGAACGTACATCGAAGAGCAATATCGAAGAGCCCTCACTGCTGCTCCATCATCTTATTTTTACAACCTAATTGAGGAGAATAAGAACAATCCAAAACGTATATTTGATACTGTCGCAAAGCTAACTATAATATAATAATATGCCATTTAGCAGACGCTTTTATCCAAAGCGACTTACAGTCATGCGTGCATACATTTTTGTGTATGGGTGGTCCCGGGGATCGAACCCACTACCGTGGCGTTACAAGCGCCGTGCTCTACCAGCTGAGCTACGGCGCAAGAGAGGATGCCTTTCACTTCAGCAGTGATGAATTCATGAACTTCTTTGACGAAAAGATCATGATCATTAGAAAGCAAATTACGGACTCCTCTTTGAATCTGCGTATTTCTCCAAAGCTCAGCTGTCCTGAGTCTGCACAAAACTGCCAGGACCTAGGATCAATGAAGACACTCAAGTTTTTTGACACATTCATGAAAACATTCATGGCCTCTAAACCTTCAAGCTACATACTGGACCCTATTCCAACTAAACTACTGAAAGAGCTACTTCCTGTGATGGCCCTCCTATGTTGAACATAATAAATGGCTCCCTATCCACTGGATGTGTTCCAAACTCACCAAAAGTGGCAGTAATAAAGCCTCTCTTGAAAAAAAAAAACCTTGACCCAGAAAATGTAAAAAACTAAATTGGCCTAAATCGAATCTCCCATTCCTCTCAAAAATTTTAGAAAAAGCTGTTGTGCAGCAATTCACTGCCTCCCTGAAGACAAACATCTATACGCTTCAGTCTGTTTTCAGACCTGTTTTCAGCAAACTTAACGTGTAAATATTTATATGAACATAACAAGATTCAACAACTGAGACATAAACTGAGCAAGTTCCACAGACATGTGACTAACAGAAATTGAATAATGTGTCCCTGAACAAAGGGGGGGTCAAAATCAAAAGTAACAGTCAGTATCTGGTGTGGCCACCAGCTGCATTAAGTACTGCAGTGCATCTCCTCCTCATGGACTGCACCAGAATTGCCAGTTCTTGCTGTGAGATGTTACCCCACCCTTCCACCAAAGCACCTGCAAGTTCCCTGACATTTCTGGGGGGAATGGCCCTAGCCCTCACCTTCAGATCCAACAGGTCCCGGACGTGCTAAATGGGATTGAGATCCGGGCTCTTCGCTGGCCATGGCAAAACACTGACATTCCGGTCTTGCAGGAAATCATGCACAGAACGAGCAGTATGGCTGGTGGCATTGTCATGCTGGAGGGTCATGTCAGGATGAGCTTGCAGGAAGGGTACCACATGAGGGAGGAGGATGTCTTCCCTGTAATGCACAGCATTGAGATTGCCTGCAATGACAACAAGCTCAGTCCAATGATGCTGTGACACATCCCCAGACTATGACGGACCCTCCACCTCCAAATCGATCCCGCTCCAGAGTACAGGCCTCGGTGTAACGCTCATTCCTTCGATGATAAACGCGAATCCGACCATCACCCCTGGTGAGACAAAACCACGACTTCGTCAGTGAAGAGCACTTTTGCCAGTCCTGTCTGGTCCAGCGGCCGGTGGGTTTGTGCCCCACTAGGCAACGTTGTTGCCAGTGATGTCTGGTGAGGACCTGCCTTACAACAGGCCTACAAGCCCTCAGTCCAGCCTCTCTCAGCCTTTTGCGGTCAGTCTGAGCACTGATGGAGGGATTGTGCATTCCTGGTGTAACTCGGGCAGTTGTTGTTGCCATCCTGTACCTTTCCCGCAGGTGTGATGTTCGGATGTACCGATCCTGTGCAGGTGTTGTTACACGTTGTCTGCCACTGCGAGGACGATCAGCTGTCCGTCCTGTCTCCCTGTAGCGCTGTCTTAGGCGTCTCACAGTACGGACATTGCAATTTATTGCCCTGGCCACATCTGCAGTCCACATGCCTCCTTGCAGCATGCCTAAGGCACATTCACACAGATGAGCAGGGACCCTGGGCATCTTTCTTTTGGTGTTTTCAGAGTCAGTAGAAAGGCCTCTTTAGTGTCCTAAGTTTTCATAACTGTGACCTTAATTACCTACCGTCTGTAAGCTGTTAGTGTCTTAACGACCGTTCCACAGGTGCATGTTCATTAATTGTTTATGGTTCATTGGACATGCATGGGAAACAGATTTAAACCCTTTACAATGAAGATCTGTGAAGTTATTTTGATTTTTACGAATTATCTTTAAAAGACAGGGTAATTCGGAAACACAATGTTAACTTTCTTTGCTATGCGGATGACACACAGCTCTACATTTCGATGAAACATGGTGAAGCCCCAGAATTGCCTACCCTAGAAGCCTGTGTTTCAGACATAAGGAAGTGGATGGCAGCAAATGCTTTACTTTTAAAATCGGACAAAACAGAGATGCTAGTTCTAGGTACAGTGGGGGAAAAAAGTATTTAGTCAGCCACCAATTGTGCAAGTTCTCCCACTTAAAAAGATGAGAGAGGCCTGTAATTTTCATCATAGGTACACGTCAACTATAACAGACAAAATGAGGAAAAAAATCCAGAAAATCACATTGTAGGATTTCTAATGAATTTATTTGCAAATTATGGTGGAAAATAAGTATTTGGTCAATAACAAAAAGTTTCTCAATACTTTGTTATATACCCTTTGTTAGCAATGACACAGGTCAAACGTTTTCTGTAAGTCTTCACAAGGTTTTCACACACTGTTGCTGGTATTTTGGCCCATTCCTCCATGCAGATCTCCTCTAGAGCAGTGATGTTTTGGGGCTGTCGCTGGGCAACACAGACTTTCAACTCCCCTCCAAAGATTTTCTATGGGGTTGAGATCTGAGACTGGCTAGGCCACTCCAGGACCTTGAAATGCTTTTTACGAAGCCAATTCCCCGTCGTTGCCCGGGCGGTGTGTTTGGGATCGTTGTCATGCTGAAAGACCCAGCCACGTTTAATCTTAAATGCCCTTGCTGATGGAAGGAGAGTTTTCACTCAAAATCTCACGCATACATGGCCCCATTCATTCTTTCCTTTACACGGATCAGTCGTTCTGGTCCCTTTGCAGAAAAACAGCCCAAAAGCATGATGTTTCCACCCCCATGCTTCACAGTAGGTATGGTGTTCTTTGGATGCAACTCAGCATTCTTTGTCCTCCAAACACGACGAGTTGGGTTTTTACCAAAAAGTTCTATTTTGGTTTCATCTGACCATATGACATTCTCCCAATCCTCTTCTGGATCATCCAAATGCACTCTAGCAAACTTCAGACGGGCCTGGACATGTACTGGCTTAGGCAGGGGGGACACGTCTGGCACTGCAGGATTTGAGTCCCTGGCGCGTAGTGTGTTACTGATGGTAGGCGTTTACTTTGGTCCCAGCTCTCTGCAGGTCATTCACTAGGTCCCCCGTGTGGTTCTGGGATTTTTGCTCACCGTTCTTGTGATCATTTTGACCCCACGGGGTGAGATCTTCTGTGGAGCCCCAGATCGAGGGAGATTATCAGTGGTCTTGCATGTCTTCCATTTCCTAACAATTGCTCCCACAGTTGATTTCTTCAAACCAAGCTGCTTACCTATTGCAGATTCAGTCTTCCCAGCCTGGTGCAGGTCTAAAATTTTGTTTCTGGTGTCCTTTGACAGCTCTTTGGTCTTGGCCATAGTGGAGTTTGGAGTGTGACTGTTTGAGGTTGTGGACAGGTGTCTTTTATACTGATAATAAGTTCAAACAGGTGCCATTAATACAGATAACGAGTGGAGGACAGAGGATTCTCTTAAAGAAGAAGTTACAGGTCTGTGAGAGCCAGAAATCTTGCTTGTTTGTAAGTGACCAAATACTTATTTTCCACCATAATTTGCAAATCAATTAATTAAAAATCCTACAATGTGATTTTCTGGATTTTTTTTCCTCAATTTGTCTGTCATAGTTGATGTGTACCTATGATGAAAATTACAGGCCTCTCTCATCTTTTTAAGTGGGAGAACTTGCACAATTGGTGGCTGACTAAATACTTTTTTCCCCCACTGTACCAAGAAACAAAGAGATCCGCTGTTGGATCTGACAATTCATCTTGATGCTTGTACAGTCGTCTCAAAAAAAACTTAGACGGACCTCGGCGTTACTCTGGACCCTGATCTCTCTTTTTTGACAAACATATCAAGAATATTTCAAGGACAACATTTTTCCATCTTTGTAACATTGCAAAAATCTGAAACTTTTCGTCCAAAAATTATGCAGAAAAACTAATCGATGCTTTTGTCACTTCTAGATTAGACTACTGCAATGCTCTACTCTCCAGCTACCCAGATAAAGCACTAAATAAACTTAAGTTGGTGCTAAACACGGCTGCTAGAATCTTGACTAGAACCCCCCAAAATGATCATATTACTCCAGTGCTAGCCTCTCTACAATGGCTTCCTGTTAAGGCTAGGGCTGATTTCAAGGTTGTACTGCTAACCTACAAAGCATTACATGGACTTGTTCCTACCTATCTCTCCGATTTGGTCCTGCCGTACATACCTACACGTACGCTACGGGTCACAAGATGCAGGCCTCCTTGTTGTCCCTATAATTTCTAAGCAAACAGCTGGAGGCAGGGCTTTCTCCTATAGAGCTCCATTTTTATGGAATGGTCTGCCTATCCATGTGAGAGACGCAGACTCTGTCTCGACCTTTAAGTCTTTACTGAAGACTCATCTCTTCAGTAGGTCCTATGATTGAGTGTAGTCTGGCCCAGGGGTGCGAAGGTGAATGGAAAGGCACTGGAGAGACAAACCCCCTTGCTGTCTCTGCCTGGCCAGTTCCTGTCTCTCCACTGGGATTATCTGCCTCTGACCCTATTACGGGGGCTGAGTCACTGGCTTACTGGTGCTTTCCATGCTGTCCCTAGGAGGGGTGCATCACTTGAGTGGGTTGAGTCACTGATGTGATCTTCCTGTCCAGTTTGTCACTCCCTCGGGCTCGTGCAGTGGAGGAGATCTTCGTGGGCTATACTCAGCCTTGTCTCAGGGTAGTAGGTTGATGGTCTGTTGATATCTCTCTGGTGGTGTGGGGGCTGTGCTTTGGCAAAGTGGGTGGGGTTATATCCTGCCTGGTTGGCCCTGTCCGGGGGTATCGTCGGACGGGGCCACAGTGTCTCCCGACCCCCCCCGTCTCAGCCTCCAGTATCTATGCTGTAATAGTCTATGTGCCGGGAGGCTAGGGTCAGTCTGTTATATCTGGTTTATTCTCCTGTCTGATCTGCTGTCCTGTGTGAATTTTAGTATGGTCCCTCTAATTCTCTCTCTCTCCCTCCCATCCCGGAGGACCTGAGCCCTAGGACCATGCCTCCGGACAACCTGTCCTGATGACTCCTGGCTGTCCCTGTCCCCAGTCCACCTGATGACTCCTGGCTGTCCCCGTCCCCAGTCCACCTGATGACTCCTGGCTGTCCCCAGTCCACCTGATGACTCCTGGCTGTCCCCAGTCCACCTGATGACTCCTGGCTGTCCCCAGTCCACCTGGTCGTGCTGCTGCTCCAGTTTCAACTGTTCTGCCTGCGGCTATGGAACCCTGACCTGTTCACCGGACGTGCTGCCTTGTCCCAGAACTGCTGTTTTCAACTCTCTCTCTCTACCGCACCTGCTATTTCAACCTCTAAATGCCCGGCTATGAAAAGCCAAGTGACATTTACTCCTGATGTACTGACCTGTTGCAACCTCTACAACCACTGTGATTATTATTTGAATCTGCTGGTAATCTATGAACGCTTGAACATCTCAGAGAAGAATCTGGCCTTAATGGCCATGTACTGTTATAATCTCCACCCGGCACAGCCAGAAGGGGACTGGCCACCCCTCAGAGCCTGGTTCCTATCTAGGTTTCTTCCTAGGTTTCTGCCTTTCTAGGGAGTTTTTCCTAGCCACCGTGCTTCTATATCTGCATTGCTTGCTGTTTGGGGTTTTAGGCTGGGTTTCTGTATAGCACTTTCTGACATCTGATGATGTAAAATTTGATTGATTGATGTTGTGAAATTGTTAGATATTACTTGTTAGATATTACTGCACTGTCGGAGCTAGAAGCACAAGCATTTCTCTACACCCGCAATAACATCTGCTAAACACGTGTATGTGACAAATAAAATTTGATTTGATTTGATATTCACTTGTCCCTGGCTGCGTTTAGACAGGCAGCCCAATTCTGATCTTTTGACCAATCACATCAGATCTTTTCAAGATGGAGAGCCCTGGTCTAAACACAGCCTATTTGTCCAATTCTTCAGTCTTGTCTAGGATATATATTTTAGTTGGCACACCTGTGTGATGTCTTATATACAGTGCCTTCGGAAAGTATTCAGACCCCTTGACTTTTTTCACATTTTGTTACATAACAGCCTTATTCTAAAATTGATTAAATTGTTTTTTCCCCCATCAATCTACACACAATACCCCATAATGACAAAGCAAAAATAGTTTTTTAGAATGTTTTGCTAATTTATAAAAAATAAATAAATGGAAATATCACATTTACATAAGTATTCAGACCCTTTACTCAGTACTTTGTTGAAGTACCTTTGGTAGTGATTACAGCATCTAGTCTTCTTGGGTATGACACTACAAGGTTTCTCCCATTTTTCTCTGCAGATCTTCTCAAGCTCTGTCAGGTTGGATGGGGAGCGTTGCTGCACAGCTTTTGTCAGGTCTCTCCAGAGATGTTCGATTGGGTTCAAGTCCAGGCTCTGGCTGGGCCACTCAAGGACATTCAGAGACTTGTCCCGAAGCCACTCCTGCATTATCTTGGCTGTGCGCTTAGGGTTGTTGTCCTGTTGTTGTCCTGTTGGAAGGTGAACCTTCACCCCAGTCTGAGGTCCTGAGCGCTCTGGAGCAGGTTTTCATCAAGGATCTCTCTGTACTTTGCGTCGTTCATCTTTGCCTCAATCCTAACTAGTCTCCCAGTCCCTGCCGCTGAAAAACATCCCCACAGAATGATGCTGCCCCCACCATGCTTCACCGTAGGGATGGTGCCAGATTTCCTCCAGACGTGACGCTTGGCATTCAGGCCAAAGAGTTCAATCTTGGTTTCATCAGACCAGAGAATGTTGTTTCTCATGGTCTGAAAGTCTTTAGGTGCCTTTTGGCAAACTCCAAGCGGACTGTCATGTGCCTTTTAATTAGGAGTGGCTTCCGTCTGGCCACTCTACCATAAAGGCCTGATTGGTGGAGTGCTGCAGAGATGGTTGTCCTTCTGGAAGGTTCTCTCATCTCCACAGAGGAACTCTGGAGCTCTGTCAGAGTGTCCATCGGGTTTTGGTCACCTCCCTGACTAAGGCCCTTCTCCCCCGATTACTCAGTTTGGCTTGGTGGCCAGCTCTAAGAAGAGTCTTGGTGGTTCAAAACATCTTCCATTTAAGAATAATGGAGGCCACTGTGTTCTTGGGGACCTTCAATGCTGCAGACATTTTTTGGTACCCTTCCCCAGATCTGTGCCTCGACACAATCCTGTCTCGGAGCTCTACGAACAATTCCTTCGACCTCATGGCTTGGTTTTTGCTCTGACATGCACTGTCAACTGTGGGACCTTATATAGACAGGTGTGTGCCTTTCCAAATAATTTTCAATCAATTGAATTTACCACAGGTGGATTCTAATCAAGTTGTAGAAACACCTCAAGGATGATCAATGGAAACAGGATGCACCTGAGCTCAATTTAGAGTCTCATAGCAAAGGGGCTGAAAACTTATGTAAATAAGGTATTTCTGTTTTTGTTTTTTTATACATTTGCAAAAATGTCTAAAAACCTTTTTTCACTTTCTCATTATGGGGTATTGTGTGTAGATTGCTGAGTAAAAAAATATATATATATATCCATTTGTAACATAACAAAATGTGGAAAAAGTCAAGGGGTCTGAATACTTTCCGAAGGTACTGTACATTAATACAAATGTATTCACTCTGGACATGACACTTGCATTGATTTGAGACCTTTTTGAATCATAAGTGTTGTCTTGACTGTTAAAGTCTGCATGTTGTCAGATGTTTAAGTTACCATAGGAGTTAGTAAACATGAGAAGAACAACAGGCTAAGAAAAAGTTATTGTTTTGTAACCTATAAAAAAATGAATGAGTAGTTTATACAAAATGTTATTGCATTTGGTGGTCGTCCCCCAGATTTGACAGTTTAAAGCTTGATAGGCGCATCCTTCCTCAAGGAACTGTCTGCTGACAACAGGGTGGCGGTGTTTTGATGTGCTGCTCTAGAGTTCCATGGCCCAGTAGGGTGGCGGTGTTTTGATGTGCTGCTCTAGAGTTCCATGGCCCAGCAGGGTGGGGGTGTTTTGATGTGCTGCTCTAGAGGTCCATGGCCCAACAGGGTGGGGGTGTTTTGATGTGCTGCTCTAGAGTTCCATGGCCCAGCAGGGTGGCGGTGTTTTGATGTGCTGCTCTAGAGGTCCATGGCCCAACAGGGTGGGGGTGTTTTGATGTGCTGCTCTAGTTCCATGGCCCAACAGGGTGGCGGTGTTTTGATGTGCTGCTCTAGAGGTCCATGGCCCAGCAGGGTGGGGGTGTTTTGATGTGCTGCTCTAGAGTTCCATGGCCCAACAGGGTGGGGGTGTTTTGATGTGCTGCTCTAGTTCCATGGCCCAACAGGGTGGCGGTGTTTTGATGTGCTGCTCTAGAGTTCCATGGCCCAACAGGGTGGCGGTGTTTTGATGTGCTGCTCTAGAGTTCCATGAGCCCAACAGGGGTGGCGGTGTTTTGATGTGCTGCTCTAGAGTTCCATGGCCCAACAGGGTGGCGGTGTTTTGATGTGCTCTCTAGAGGTCCATGGCCCAACAGGGTGGCGGTGTTTTGATGTGCTGCTCTAGAGTTCCATGGCCCAGCAGGGTGGGGGTGTTTTGATGTGCTGCTCTAGAGTTCCATGGCCCAACAGGGTGGGGGTGTTTTGATGTGCTGCTCTAGAGTTCCATGGCCCAACAGGGTGGGGGTGTTTTGATGTGCTGCTCTAGAGGTCCATGGCGCAGCAGGGTGGCGGTGTTTTGATGTGCTGCTCTAGAGGTCCATGGCCCAACAGGGTGGCGGTGTTTTGATGTGCTGCTCTAGAGGTCCATGGCCCAACAGGGTGGGGGTGTTTTGATGTGCTGCTCTAGAGGTCCATGGCCCAACAGGGTGGCGGTGTTTTGATGTGCTGCTCTAGAGTTCCATGGCCCAGCAGGGTGGGGGTGTTTTGATGTGCTGCTCTAGAGTTCCATGGCCCAGCAGGGTGGGGGTGTTTTGATGTGCTGCTCTAGAGGTCCATGGCCCAACAGGGTGGGGGTGTTTTGATGTGCTGCTCTAGTTCCATGGCCCAACAGGGTGGCGGTGTTTTTGATGTGCTGCTCCTAGAGTTCCATGGCCCAACAGGGTGGCGGTGTTTGATGTGCTGCTCTAGAGGTCCATGGCCCAACAGGGTGGCGGTGTTTTGATGTGCTGCTCTAGAGTTCCATGGCCCAGCAGGGTGGGGGTGTTTTGATGTGCTGCTCTAGAGTTCCATGGCCCAGCAGGGTGGCGGTGTTTTGATGTGCTGCTCTAGAGTTCCATGGCCCAGCAGGGTGGGGGTGTTTTGATGTGCTGCTCTAGAGTTCCATGGCCCAACAGGGTGGCGGTGTTTTGATGTGCTGCTCTAGAGTTCCATGGCCCAACAGGGTGGCGGTGTTTTGATGTGCTGCTCTGAGAGTTCCATGGCCCAGCAGGGTGGGGGTGTTTTGATGTGCTGCTCTTAGAGTTCCATGGCCCAACAAGGGTGGGGGTGTTTTGATGTGCTGCTCTAGAGTTCCATGGCCCAACAGGGTGGCGGTGTTTTGATGTGCTGCTCTAGAGTTCCATGGCCCAGCAGGGTGGGGGTGTTTTGATGTGCTGCTCTAGAGTTCCATGGCCCAACAGGGTGGCGGTGTTTTGATGTGCTGCTCTAGAGTTCCATGGCCCAGCAGGGTGGGGGTGTTTTGATGTGCTGCTCTAGAGTTCCATGGCCCAACAGGGTGGGGGTGTTTTGATGTGCTGCTCTAGAGGTCCATGGCCCAACAGGGTGGCGGTGTTTTGATGTGCTGCTCTAGAGGTCCATGGCCCAGCAGGGTGGCGGTGTTTTGATGTGCTGCTCTAGAGGTCCATGGCCCAGCAGGGTGGCGGTGTTTTGATGTGCTGCTCTAGAGTTCCATGGCCCAGCAGGGTGGGGGTGTTTTGATGTGCTGCTCTAGAGTTCCATGGCCCAACAGGGTGGCGGTGTTTTGATGTGCTGCTCCATGGCCCAGCAGACTCACCTGGGAATAGGGGGATGGACACGGTAGTTTTTATAAAAGTCTGGGAGACTTTTAGAGCACGTATCAAACTCATTCCACGGAGGGCCGAGTGTCTGCGGGTTTTCGCTCCTTCCTTGTACTTGATTGAGGAATTAAGGTCACATAATTAGTAAGGAACTCCCCTCACTAGGTCTTAATTGAAAGGAGAAACCAAAAACCAGCAGACAATAGGCCCTCCATGGAATGAGTTTGACACCCCTGTTTTAGAGGGAGGAGAGCGTGTGACGGTAAATCCAATCCAACCAGTGGGGCTGGATAATATGCTAAATGTCATCCAGAGGAGGCTCCTAAGAGGAGGAAGGGGAGTACCATCCTCCTCAGTGAATTTCAACAAAATGTAAATAGTGAAACATTTAAAATATTATCATTTTTAGATAAAACAATACTAAATATGTTCACCTCACCAAATAACTGATTAAAACACTGTTTTGCAATGAAGGTCTACAGTAGCCTCAACAGCACTCTGTAGGGTAGCACCATGGTGTAGCCGGAGGACAGCTAGTTTCCTCCTACATTGACTTCAATACAAAACCTAGGAGGCTCATGGTTCTCACCCCCTTCCATAGACTTACACAGTAATTATGACAACTTCCGGAGGACATCCTCCAACCTCTCAGAGCTCTTGCAGGATGAACTGACATGTTGTCCACCCAATCAAAGGATCAGAGAATGGTCACAGACAGCTGATGTGTTGTGCACTGAAGTCCACAAGCGAAGGGAAAAGGTGAGAGGAGGAGAGCGCGTAGATGCGAGAAGGAATTAGCATGGGTCCTCAGATCCTCAAAAACTTCTACAGCTGCACCATCGAGAGCATCCTGACTGGTTGCATCACCGCCTGGTATGGCAACTGCTTGGCCTCCGACCGCAAGGCACTACAGAGGGTAGTGCGAATGGCCCAGTACATCACTGGGGCCAAGCTTCCTGCCCTCCAGGTCCTCTATACCAGGCGGTGTCAGAGGAAGGCCCTCAAAATTGTCAAAGACTCCAGCCACTCTAGTCATAGACTGTTCTCTCTGCTACCGCATGGCAAGTGGTACCGGAGTGCCAAGTCTAGGTCCAAAAGACTTCTCAACAGCTTCTACCCCCAAGCCATAAGACTCCTGAACAGCTAATCATGGCTACCTAGACTATTTGCACTGCCCCCCCACCCCATCTTTTTACGCTGCTGCTACTCTGTTAATTATTTATGCATAGTCACTTTAACTCTACTCACATGTACATATTACTTCAACTACCTCAACTAGCCGGTGCCCCCGCACATTGACTCTGCACCGGTACCCCCTGTATATATAGCCTCCCTACTGTTATTTTATTTTACTTCTGCTCTTTTTTTCTCAACACTTCTTTGTTGTTTTATTCTACTTTTTAATTAAAAATAAATGCACTGTTGGTTAAGGGCTGTAAGGAAGCATTTCACTGTAATGTCTGCACCTGTTGTATTCGGCGCATGTGGCCAATAAAATTTTATTTTATTTTATTTTGAATTATACAACTATCAAAGGGATCATGCTGTTTGTATGTGGCTGCTATGAAAGTGAACTGTGTTTGCGTGTGATCAGGGGTGTATTCATTCCGCCGATTCTGTTGAAAAATGTTTCTTAAATGGAAGCAAATGGAACAAAACGGGGATAAACATAACTGAATTTGTCCAATAGAAACTCTCATTTGCAACTGTTGCACTAATGATTACACCCCAGATCAGCTAGATGCAGGCAAGAGTGTACAAGGCGATATTGAATGTGTCATTGTCGGTCACCTCAATTACTCAAATTTCTCTCGACCTCTGCTCCTACGTTGTAAACTTTCAGTCATAGGCTAGGTTGTAGCAACCTCATGATGGGTATAGGGAACATTGGAGTATCATATAGTAGCCTAAACCTAGCGGTGTTACATTGAGCTGGGTGAATACGAATGACAGTCATCCAGTATGCTGTAATAGAAATAAAGCCATGCTCATTTTTTTTAAATCGTCTTCCCTCACCTTGAACGGCACTGATGTCATATCAATATTTGTTTTTTTTATCAAAACCAACCAACCACAAAGACTCATGGTCAGCAAAACATGCAGTCAAATGATGTATACAGTAGCCTTAACATCATTATAAGCGCCAAGTGTGCTTGATAAACAGTGAAAATCAGCACAAAAGCAATAATGGCAATATAATGAATATAATGTAAGTGTCGATATGACGGCTGTCAAAAATGGTCAATTATTGTCAGCTCGTGTTTACATGGTCTGTGTTGGATTTCCTTTAGTGGTTATCCCTAGTCCTAACAGTAGACACAAATCTTTGCCATTTTTACTTGCTTGACAAACTTCCCACAAACACGTCGCTTGCAGTGTCTTGGGTTCTGTTCTTTGTTCATCTGGCCACCTGGCTCTGTCTCCTCCCTGGGAGCTGGGAGCAGTTTGGCTCCCGTGGAGTCTTTGTTGCTGCCTTGGCCCTCATAAGTCTCTCATGTAGCCCGTATGCCAGACTCATGATGAAGTCTCTCCTGGAGCCCGTATGAAGTCCCTCATGTAGCCCGTATGAAGTCTCTCCTGGAGCCCGTATGAAGTCTCTCCTGGAGCCCATATGAAGTCTCTCCTGGAGCCCGTATGAAGTCTCTCCTGGACATGGTGTTGTTGATTCACTGCTTGAACAACATGTGTGAGTTGAAATCAGCCACGTCAAGCATGTTGTAGAACACAGCAACAGGCCAGAGGAGGGGGCCTCCTTTCACAGTACAGGCATGTTGTAGAACAGAGCAACAGGCCAGAGGAGGGGGCCTCCTTTCACAGTACAGGCATGTTGTAGAACACAGCAACAGGCCAGAGGAGGTACAGCCATCTGATCCAAAACATCCACACCAACCTATGGAACAGAATAGAGTAGAAAACATAAGCATTATTTTCCCATAACACGTGTAATACAGAAGAGCATAATGCATTGAATAAGTGTATCTATATATGGCGATCCGTATTGTGTAAAATGAACATACCTTTGTTTGGTTGTAGTTTGTAACAGTATCCGGTTTTCTCTTTACTGTGCCCCTGTCTATGGTGGGATGCATGGTGCTCATGACAGAAACATTCTGTCTTGCCTTGCATTGATAAAGTGTGAGTGTTGTCTTGTCATTCTTCAGAACCGTTGTGGAGTACAATGGCTGTGCAGGTGCCTTATTTTGAGCAGAGTAAGGGAGCTCCAGTCTCGCTTTGTTCATGGGGCCAACTAAGCTTGTTTTATTTCCAAGCAACTTGTTCACCAATGACAGTGAAGTGAAGAAATTGTCCATGGTGACAGTTCTCCCCTTGCCAACGTGAGGTTCCACAAGCCTCCTCACCACATTCTCCGACACTCGCTCACCTGCTGCCTGATGTGGCTCTTTTCCCTTCCTCTCTCCTATCTCACTGTTTCATTTGGTGGTGGCACGGGCACCATTCTGAAAATAAATTATGCTTGCAAATGTTATTGAATGCATCCAAATGTCAAGTTACACGTTTGCAACGGTTGTTAAATATTTCAGATATCATGATGGAAGCTTGCAAAATTAAATTACATATTTGCAACCACAAATCTCAATGTGCGACCACGAAATTCAAAATACAAACTCACGTAGTTTTGTCATCATTATAATCCCATAAGGAGCCAGATGGGCTAGAAGTCAGGGCTCAGTGTTGGGGGTAGTGTGTAGGGCAAAGGGGGTTGGTGGCACCTTAATTGGGGTGGACGGGCTCGTGGTAATGGCTGGAGTGGAATCAGTGGAATGGTATAAAATAAATAAACGCATGGTTTCCAGGTGTGTTTGCCATTCCATTCTCTCCGTTCCAGACATTATCATGAGCTATCCTCCCCTCAGCAGCCTCCACTGGTGTAGGGTTTAGGGTGTAGTGTTCAGTGTGTAGTGTGTTAACTAACAGATGATGTCCAGCCAGATGGGTTAGAAGTTAGGGTTCAGCGTTAGGGGTAGTGTGTAGTGTTTAGGGTGTATACTAACAGATGATGTCCAGCCAGATGCGATCGGACCGTTCCTGGTTGACCTGGTTCCGGGCCCAACAACGGTACCAGCCTGTGTGGTTACGGTTGACTTTTGTCATGTTGAACACGCTGCTGTTGCCTTGGGAGACGGTGCTGACCAATCCGCTGTAAGTCTCATGCTCCCACAGGAAGTAAAGTGGCCCAGTGCCGTTCTCCAGGCCGCAGCGCAGCAACACCGAAGATCCCTCCGCCGGGGACGCATCACTCAGCAGAATATAGGGTTTACTGACCGGGACTACACACACACACACACACACACACACACACACACACACACACACACACACACACACACACACACACACACACACACACACACACACACACACACACACACACACACACACACACACACACACACACAGTAGTAAGATTAAGATAACTTTATTGATCAATTGCAGGTCCAACCAAATTTTGACATGCTTTTAACGCAACCCTTCTGAAAGACACACATACAGACATATACAGGTCTTGGAAAGTTGCAGGGGGCTGCCACACTGGGCACCTGGGGAGCTGTTGTTGTGGGAGGTTAAGTGCCTTGCTCAAGGACACAACAGCAAGCAATGGCATGTAGTAGTGGTGGTGGTAGTGGTAGTAGTAGCAGTAGTAGTAGTAGTAGTGGTGGTAGTAGTAGTGGTGGTGGTAGTGGTAGCAGAAGTAGTAGTAGTAGTGGTGGTAGTAGTAGTAGTAGTAGTAGTAGTAGTAGTAGTAGTGGTGGTAGTAGTGGTGGTGGTGGTAGTGGTAGTAGTAGTAGAAGTAGTAGTAGTAGTAGTGGTGGTGGTAGTGGTAATAGTAGTAGTAGTGGTAGCAGTAGTAGTGGTAGTGGTGGTAGTGGTAGCAGTAGTACTAGTGGTTGTAGTAGTAGTAGTAGTGGTGGTGGTGGTAGCAGTAGTAGTAGTAGTTGTAGTGGTGGTAGTAGTGGTTGTAGTAGTAGTAGTAGTAGTGGTGGTGGTGGTAGTGGTAGCAGTAGTAGTAGTGGTGGTGGTGGTGGTGGTGGTGGTAGTGGTAGCAGTAGTAGTAGTAGTAGTAGTAGTAGTAGTAGTAGTGGTGGTGGTAGTGGTATAAGTAGTAGTAGTAGTAGTAGTGGTGGTGGTAGTGGTAGCAGTAGTAGTAGTGGTGGTGGTGGTAGTTGTAGCAGAAGTAGTAGTAGTAGTAGTAGTAGTAGTAGTGGTGGTGGTGGTGGTAGCAGTAGTAGTAGTAGTGGTGGTGGTGGTAGTGGTAGCAGTAGTAGTAGTAGTAGTGGTGGTGGTAGTGGTAGCAGTAGTAGTAGTAGTAGTAGTAGTAGTAGTAGTAGTGGTGGTAGCAGTAGTAGTAGTAGTAGTAGTAGTAGTAGTAGTAGTAGTAGTGGTAGTAGTAGTAGTAGTAGTAGTAGTAGTAGTAGTTGTGGTGGTGGTAGTAGTGGTAGTAGTAGTAGTAGTAGTAGTAGTAGTAGTAGTAGTGGTAGTGGTAGCAGTAGTAGTAGTGGTGGTGGTGGTGGTGGTAGTGGTAGCAGTAGTAGTAGTAGTAGTAGTAGTAGTAGTGGTGGTGGTAGTGGTAGAAGTTGTAGTAGTAGTAGTAGTGGTGGTGGTAGTGGTAGCAGTAGTAGTAGTGGTGGTGGTGGTAGTGGTAGAAGAAGTAGTAGTAGTAGTTGTAGTAGTAGTAGTGGTGGTGGTAGTGGTAGCAGTAGTAGTAGTAGTAGTGGTGGTGGTGGTAGTGGTAGCAGTAGTAGTAGTAGTAGTGGTGGTGGTAGTGGTAGCAGTAGTAGTAGTGGTGGTGGAGGTAGTGGTAGCAGTAGTAGTAGTAGTAGTAGTGGTGGTTGTAGTGGTAGTAGTAGTAGTAGTAGTAGTAGTAGTAGTAGTGGTAGTGGTAGCAGTAGTAGTAGTAGTAGTAGTAGTAGTAGTAGTGGTGGAGGTAGTGGTAGTAGTAGTAGTAGTAGTGGTGGTGGTAGTAGTAGTAGTAGTAGTGGTGGTAGTGGAAGCAGTAGTAGTAGAGTAGTAGTAGTAGTAGTAGTAGTGGTGGTAGTGGAAGCAGTAGTATAGTGGTGGTAGTGGTAGTAGTAGTAGTAGTGGTGGTAGTAGTAGTAGTAGTAGTAGTAGTAGTAGTAGTAGTAGTAGTAGTGGTAGTGGTGGTGGTGGTAGTGGTAGTGGTTGTAGTAGTAGTAGTAGTGGTGGTGGTAGAAGTAGAAGTAGAAGTAGTAGTAGTAGTAGTTGTAGTGGTGGTAGTAGTGGTAGTAGTAGTAGTAGTAGTAGTAGTAGTAGTGGTGGTGGTAGTGGTAGCAGTAGTAGTAGTGGTGGTGGTGGTGGTGGTAGTGGTAGCAGTAGTAGTAGTAGTAGTAGTAGTAGTAGTGGTGGTGGTAGTGGTAGAAGTAGTAGTAGTAGTAGTAGTGGTGGTGGTGGTAGTGGTAGAAGAGTAGTAGTAGTAGTTGTAGTAGTAGTAGTGGTGGTGGTAGTGGTAGCAGTAGTAGTAGTAGTAGTAGTAGTGGTGGTGGTGGTAGTGGTAGCAGTAGTAGTAGTAGTAGTGGTGGTGGTAGTGGTAGCAGTAGTAGTAGTGGTGGTGGAGGTAGTGGTAGCAGTAGTAGTAGTAGTAGTAGTAGTGGTGGTTGTAGTGGTAGTAGTAGTAGTAGTAGTAGTAGTAGTGGTAGTGGTAGCAGTAGTAGTAGTAGTAGTAGTGTAGTAGTGGTGAGTAGTGGCAGTAGTAGTAGTGAGTGTTGGTGGTAGTAGTAGTAGTAGTAGTGGGCCGGTAGTGGAAGAGCAGTAGTAGTAGTAGTAGTGGTAGTAATAGTAGTGGTGGTAGTGGAAGCAGTAGTAGTAGAAGTGGTAGTGGTAGTAGTAGTAGTAGTGGTAGTGTAGTAGTAGTAGTAGTAGTAGTAGTGCAGTGGTAGTAGTAGTAGTGGTATGTGGTGGTGGTAGTGGTGAGTGTTGTTGAGTAGTAGTAGTAGTAGTGGTGGTAGTATGAAGTGTAGTAGTAGCAGTAGTTGTAGTGGTAGCAGTAGTGGTAGTAGTAGTAGTAGTAGTATGTAGTGGTGGTAGTGGTAGCAGTAGTAGTATGTGGTGGTGGTGAGGTGGTGGTGAAAGTGGTAGCAGTAGTAGTAGTAGTAGTGGTAGGTGGTAGTGGTAGAAGCAGTAGTAGAGTAGTAGTGGTGGTGGTAGTGGTAGCAGTAGTAGAGTGTTTGTAATAGTAGTAGTGGTTGGTGTAGTGGTAGTAGTAGTAGTAGTAGTAGTGGTGGTGTTAGTGGTAGCAGTAGTAGTAGTAGAGTAGTAGTAGTAGTGGGGCAGCAGTCGCAGTAGTAGTAGACAGTAGTTTGTAGTAGTAGTAGTAGTAGTAGTGGTTGTTGTTGTGGTGGTGGTAGTAGTGTGGTAGTGGTAGCAGTAGTAGTAGTAGTAGTAGTAGTAGTAGCAGTGGTGGTGGTAGTGGTAGCAGCAGTAGTAGTAGTAGTGTAGTAGTATGGTAGTAGTAGTAGTAGTGGTGGTAGTAGTAGTAGCAGAGTAGTGAGTAGTAGGTAGTATGTGGCAGTAGTAGAGTAGTGGTAGTGGTAGTGGTAGTAGTAGTGGTAGTAGGAGAATAGTAGTAGTAGTGGTAGCAGTAGTAGTAGTGGTAGTAGTAGTGGTAGTAGTAGTAGCAGTAGTAGTAATGTGGTAGTAGCAGTAGTAGTAGTGGTAGTAGAGGTAGTAGTAGTAGTAGCAGTGGTAGTAGTAGTATGTAGTAGTAGTATGTGGTAGTAGTAGAGAAGTAGTGGTAGAAGTAGTAGTAGAGTAGTAGTGGTGGCGGTGGCAGTGGTGTAGCAGTGGTAGTAGTAGTAGTAGTAGTAGTAGTAGTGGTAGGAGTGGCAGTAGAAGTAGTAGTAGTGGTGGTAGTGGCAGTAGTAGCAGTAGTAGTAGTGAAATGGTAGTGGTGGTAGCAGACAGTAGTAGCAGTAGTAGTAGTGGTAGTAAAGCAAGTAGTGGTAGGCAGTAGTAGTAGTAGTAGTAGTAGTGGTAGTGTAGTGGTAGTGGCAGCAGCAGCAGTAGCAGGCAGCAGAAGCAGCAGCAGTGGAGAAGATTAGTGAGCAGCAGCAGTAGTAGTGAAGCAGAGTGTGAGTGTTATGAGTAGTAGCAGAAACAACAGTGGTGTGGGGAGTAGTAGAGGGTGGAGGAATATAAGTAAAAGAAGTAAAGGAAAGTGAGAGCAGGGATGGAGGAGGAGTGGCAGGCAGCAGTAGGTGCAGTTAGCAGCAGCAGGCATGAGTGGGGTGGGGGCAGTGGCAGGAGTATTGAGTAGCAGAAAGAGAAGGCGGCGGTGAAGCAGAGAGCGGTAGTGGAGGGCTGGGCAGCAGAAGAGTGGCAGCAGCGATAGTAGCAGCAGAGAGTGGTGCAGTGGAGCAGCAGCAGCGGTGGTGGTGGAGTGGCAGAGGCAGCAGGCAGCAGCAGTGAGAGTGGCAGCGGTGGGTGGGCAGTGGAGAAGCAGTAGTGAGAGAGATAGTGTGAGTGTGAATAGGTAGAACGAGAGATAAAGCAGTAGCGGGGAGGCAGCAGCAGCAGTAGCAGCAGTGGCAGGTGGCGGCAGTGTGGCAGACAGGGGCAAAGCAGGTGAGTGGAGAGGAAGAAAATAAAGAGATGTGCAGAAAGTGGAGTAGAGTGAGAGAGCAGGGTAGTGGATTAGGCGCAGTAGCAGAGAGAGCAGAGCATGCAGTGGGTGGCAGCAGCAGCAGGAGAGCAGCAGCAGCAGAGTGCAGCAGTGGTGATGTATGCAGTGGCAGCAGCAGCAGTAGCAGTGGATCGTTAGCAGTAGCAGAGAAAGGCTTATGAGGGAATGAAAAACAGCAGCAGTAGCAGCAGTATAGTAGGAGTGGAATAACAGCAGCAGCAGCGGGGCAGTGGCAGGAGCAGCAGTGGTGGTGGTAGCAGTAGAGCAGGAGCAGCAGGCAGCAGGAGCAGGTGCAGTGGCAGGAAGGAGAAGTTGCAGCAGTAGCAGTAGAGTGTGATGAAATGATAAATAGAAGAGCTTAGCAGAGTAGCAGTGGGGATGGTAGCAGTAGAGTAGTAGCAGCAGAAGTGAGCAGAAGAGAAGAGCAGAAAGGTGGATTAGCAGAAGAAGTAGTAGCAGTAGCAAAGGGTGGAGTTTTTGTGAGCAGTAGCAGTAGCAGTGGTGGTGGAGTGGCAGCAGTAGCAGAGTGGGTGGCAGTAGTGGCGGTGGCAAGAAGAGAGGAAGGGTGATATAGTGGAGCAGATAGCAGAGAAAGTGTAGGAGCAGTGAGAAGAGTAGCAGCAGTAGATAGAGACAGCAGCTAGCAGTGGCAGTGGTGCAGGTGGGGTGGCAGCAGGGTGGCAGCAGCAGGCAGCAGCAGCAGCAGAGTAGCAGTAGTGTGGGGGCGTGGTAGTTTAGCAGCAGAAGAGCAGCAGTAGCAGAAGGGTGAGTGGAGGAAGGGTGGCAGTTAGCAGCAGTGGTGGTGCAGGCGGTGCAGTGGCAGCAGCTGAGCAGAGTGTGAGCAGCAGTAGCAGTAGCAGAGAGAGAAGATGGAGTGGAGGGAAGAGGATAGCAGTGGTGTGAGGAGAGATGAGGAGAAGAAAGAGCAGAGAGGCACACATAGCAGCAGCAGTGGCAGAGAAAGAAGAGTGAGGAAGGAGTGAAGAGAGCATAGCATATATGTTGAAGCAGGAGCATGCAGCAGAAGGAGGAGAAGGAAAAACTAGAACAGTAGTGTGAGGCAGGTAGTAGCGGCAGTAGTAGGCAGTGCAGTAGCAGCAGCAGTGCGTGGTGGAGCATTGTTGCAGCAGTAGCAGTAGGCGGTGGTGGCGGTGGTGCAGTAGCAGCAGCAGTAGCAGCAGTAGCAGGCAGCAGCAGTAGTGGCAAGGCAGTGGCAGGCAGAAGTAGCATGAATAGGGGGTGGAAGCAGTAAGAAAGGCAGTGGTGGGTGGCGGTAGTGGAAGACAGGGGAAATAGCAGGAGAAGGTAGTAAGGGTGGCAGTAGAGTGGAGCAGCATATAGAAAGTAGTGGTGGTATGAAGTGGTGGTAGATACGTAGTAGCAGGTGGTGAGTGCAGCAGTGGAGAGCAGCAGTGAGGTGGAGTGATAGTAAGATAAGCAGTAGCAGGCAGGTAGGTGGTGCATTCTAGGCGGCAGTAAGAAATAGAGAGACTTAGTAAGGAAAAGCAGCAGCAGCAAGGAAGCGCAGTGAAAGCAGCAGCAGTAGAGCAAGAAGAATGGAACAGCAGCAGCAGCAGCAGGAGCAGTGGAGAGAATTACAGCAGAAAAGTGGAGAGGAGCAGCGAAGTGATGAAGAGAGAGCAGTAGGCGCAGACAAGTGGTGGCAGCAGGTGGCCTGGCAGAGAGATGGTGGCAGGCATAGGCAGTAGCAGTAGAAACATATTAGTGGAGAAGTTAGGTGAGAGAAAGAAGAGCGAACAGCAGAGAGTGGGAGCGGAGGAGCAGCAGCAGCGGTGGTGGCGGCGGGGCAGTTGGCAGCAGCAGCAGCAGCAGCAGCAGCAGTGAGAGGTGGCAGGAGCAAAGAACATAGCAGTGGTGGAATGGCAGTGGAGGTTAAAGGAGTGGCAGGGATTGTAAGCATAGAGCAGTAGTGTAGTAGGCATGTGGCAGTAAGTAGCAGCAAGCAGTAGTAGTAGTAGCAGTAGTGGTGGTGGTAAGAGCAGCAGTGATAAGTAGCAGCAGTGGTGGTGGCAGTGGCAGCAGCAGTAAAAGTAGCAGAAAAAAGTGGTGGCGGTGGCAGTAGTAGCAGTAGGCCAGCAGTCAGGTGGCAGGAGAAGTAGAGTGAGGAAAAGTAGGAAATGGCAGCCAGAGCAGCAGCAGCAGCAGCAGCAGCAGTAGTGCAGCAGTGCAGAGTGGCGGTGTCAGTGGCAGCAGTGAGTAGTAGCAGAGAGAGCAGTACAGCAGTAGATGGTAGAGTGGGGGGGGTGGTGAGTGTTATGAAAGTAGCAGAAAGGAGAGAAGTTTAGCAGTAGTGGAGGAGGAGCAGTGGCAGCAGTAGAGGAAAGAAGCAGTGCAGTGGGGTGGGAGGCAGCATGGCAGCAGCAGAAAGAAAGCAGCAGCAGTAGTGCAGTGGTGCAGTGGCAGCAGTAGCACAGCAGCAGGCAGTGGCATGGGGGCAGTGGCAGCAGAGGAAGAGAGTACAGTGAGCAGTGGACAACAACAGTAGCAGAAGCAGCAGCAGCGGTGCGTGGCAGAGGCAGAGCAGCAGCAGTGAGCAGCAGCAGGCGTTGTGGCAGGCAGAGCAAGCAGAAAGGATAGTAGCAGCAGGAGCAGAGTGGAGAGAGGAGAGAGGAGGAGGGGATAAGCAGCAGAGTCTGGGTACTAGAGAGAGCAGCAGCAGCGCAGCAAAAGGGAGCAGTGGCAGCAGCAGCAGGCAGCAGCAGCAGCGAGGTAGTGGAGCAGGTGGTAGTGGCAGTAGTAGCAGTGGCATGGTAGCAGAAGCAAGTGCAGCAGGAAAGAAAGCAGCAGTGGTGGCAGTGGTAGTAGCAGAAGAGAAGAGAAGAAGCAGCAACAGCAGAGTGGTGGTGGGGTAGGTAGTAGAGAGAGAGAAAGAAGCAGCAGCAGAGCAGTAGTACATTTGGCAGCATGCAGCACATATAGTGGCAGAAAAAAAGAGTGGAGCAGCAGTGGCAGCAGTAGCAGTAGCAGCAGAAGAGTAGAAAGGAAAGAGAGAGTGGGGAGAAGAAGGTTGGAGCAGTGAATAGAGGATGGGTAGGGGCAGCAGCAAGCAGCAGGTGGAGTAGCAGGCAGCAGCAGGCAGAAACAGCAGCAGCAGCAGCAGCAGAGGATGAGCAGTGGCAGTGGCATGAGCAGAAAGCAGCAGCAGGCAGTAAGGTGGCATGGCAAGAGAAGAGACAGGGGAGTGGAAGAGAGTGAGAAGGAAAGAGAGAAAAAAGCAGAGCAGCAGTGGTGGCAGAAAAAAATGAGCAGCAGCAGTAGTGGAGCAGTGGCAGTAGCAGCAGTGGTGGCGGAGGGGAAGGGGAGAGTAGTAGCAGCAGCAGCAGTAGCAGCAGGTGGCAGTGAGCATGCAGTAGCAGTGAGGGCAGGTATAGTAGAGCAGGTGGTGGCAGGGTGGAGCAGCAGAGTAGAAAGCAGCAGCAGCAGCAGCACACAGCAGCAGCAGCAGCAGCAGCAGCAATAGTGGCAGGGGGTGGCAGGTGAATAGCATCTTGTAGCAGCAGGGAGCAGCAGCAGTAGCATGGCGGCGGTGGTGTGGCGGCAGAAAGTGGAGCAGAAAGTAGAGTAAGGCAGTAGCTGAAGGTGGGCGGCAGTAGTGGCATTAGCAGTAGCAGAGTATTAGCAGAGGATATAGCAGGGGGTGGTGGAGAGAGAGAGAGTGAGATAAGTGAGTTTGGTAGAAACAGTAGCAGTAGCGATTAGTGGAGGTGGTAGTGGCAGTTAAGAAAGAGAGTGGGGTGGTGTGCAGTGGTAGCAATGAAGGAGAAAGAGGAGCAGCAGTGGTGCAGGCGGCGGCAGCAGTAGGCAGTAGCAGTGGTGTGGTGGCAGGCAGTGGCAGCAGCAGTAGCAGCAGAGCAGAGTAGAAGAGAAGGGTGATGGTGAGAGTGGCAGCAGTTAGTAGTGAGCGCGCGGAGAGTAGAGCGAGAGTGGTGCAGGTGAAGCTGAGGAAGTGGAGGTGAGAAGAGGGCGGGGGTAGGAGAAGTAGCAGAAGAGTGAGCAAAGAAGGAGAAGAAGAGCAGTAGTGGTGGATGAGTAAAAGGGGAGAGAGTAAAACACAGTAAGCATAATAGTGGCAGTGGGGAGGAGAAAGAGCAGGGATTAGAGAGTGAGAGTATTGGTGGAGGGGATAGTGGAAGCAAAGCAGTAGCAGCAGTAGTTGGCAGATAGTAGCAGTAGTATGCATAGAAGTAGCAGCAGTGAGAGCAGGTGGGGTAGGGAGTAGAGTGTGTGGTGCAGGTGGCAGGGTGGTGGTAAATGGAGCAGCAGTAGGGGTGGTGGTGGAGAAGTAGCAGTAGTAGCAGTGGTGGTGGCAGTGGCAGCAGCAGTAGCAGTGGCGGGTATTGCAGTGGCAGCATAGTAGCAGCAGCAATGCAGTAGCAGTGGAAAGGCGCGGCAGCAGCAGCAGAGTGCGGTGGCAGTGGCATTAGTAGCAGTAGCAGCAAAAGAGCAGCAGCAGTGGTAGCAGTTAACGCAGCAGCAGTGCTGGCGGCAGTGGCAGCAGCAGCAGCAGCAGTAGGCAGAAGTAGGAGCCTTAGCAGCAGCGACACAAGCAGCAGCAGTGGCGGACGCAGTGGCACTCAGTGGCGGTGCCAGAGGAGCAGCAGTAGCAGCAGCAGCAGTGCAGAGGCAGCGGCAGCAGCACATGGCAGTGGCAGAGATGAAGAACACAGCAGCAGCAGCAGAGGCAGCAGCAGAAGTAGCAGCAGTAGCAGTGGCAGTGAGTAATTAGCAGCAGCAGCATGGCAGTGGCAGGAGCAGTGGTGGCAGGCAGCAGCAGTAGCAGCAGGGTGGGGTAGCAGTAGTAGTAGTAGTAGTAGTGGTGGTGGTGGTAGTAGTAGTAGTAATAGCAGAGTATAGTAGAGTAGTATAGTAAAAATGTTAGTAGTAGTGTAGTATAGTAGTAGTAGTGGTAGTGATAGTGAAGGTAATGTCATAGACTGATAGTTAAAACCCAGTACATGTCTATTAGACTGTTAGTTAAACCCAGTACATGTCTATTAGAACTGGGTTATTAAACCCAGTACATGTCTATTAGACTGTTAGTTAAATCCAGTACATGTCTATTAGACTGGATAGTTAT